>NW_028260000.1:0-12500 GCF_056163025.1 Triticum urartu | reverse complement strand
GAAAGATTCTTCTGATTTTCTTGTTTCTATCTACTAGACGCCGTAGAGAATTGAGAATTTTCATGTCTTTCAATTCTCGTACTCGTAATTGGAAAGTTATGGAAGGAGACCCATCATTTTGCAATGAAAACAACATATAAAACTCTGGACAATTTCGAAATCAGGCCAAGCGTCTTAATACATATGCAAAAAAATTCATTATTGGCCCACCATTGATTAGAAGATTTAGCTTGTATGAATCGCTATTGGTTTGATACGAATAATGACAATCGTTTCAGTATGTTAAGGATACAGATGTATCCACAATTCATTTAGAGTTACTTAATAGTCTATTTCTTATACCATATCTCTATCCCGTGAAATTCTCGAGCCAAAAGATGGATGCATATGCTGTGTTTCATTTTGCTAAATGATATCAATTAAATGGTGTATCAATTCCATAAATTGCATATAGCAATAAATAAATCAGCAAAATTCTTTCTAATATTTTAGATAGAAGAAACATTTCTTCTATCTAAAATATTAGAAAGAATGTACCCTTCTATCCAAATCCAATTTGCATCGATAAAATAAATCCAAATTCCAGTAGTAGATGAATAATTGCAAATTTGTGTGTGTACGAGATTAGAATAACTTCAAAATAACTGACATAATTTTGTATTTTTCCTGATCAGAAAAATACATGAAAAAGAAAGGAGGTAGAAAAATTTTTGGATTTATGGTTAAAGAAGAAAAAGAAGAAAACAGGGGTTCTGTTGAATTTCAAGTATTCAGTTTCACCAATAAGATACGGAGACTTGCTTCACATTTGGAATTACACAAAAAAGATTTTTCATCGGAAAGAGGTCTACGAAGACTTTTGGGAAAACGTCGACGTTTGCTGGCTTATTTGGCAAAGAAAAATAGAGTACGTTATAAGAAATTAATCGGTCAGTTGAATATTCGGGAGCAGTAATTTAATCGTTCAATATTTTTTTCTTGTTTTATTATTTTTTTAGTAGTCTTATAGTAGTCTTAGATTTTTCATTTTGATGAGCCTCGCTTTGAGGAATTCATGGAATAATCCATTTTCATGGAATAATGAATTAAGGAAGAAAGGATATGAGTCTACCGCTTACAAGAAAAGATCTCATGATAGTCAATATGGGCCCTCAACACCCATCAATGCATGGTGTTCTTCGACTGATCGTTACTCTCGATGGTGAGGATGTTATTGATTGTGAACCCATATTAGGGTATTTACACAGAGGAATGGAAAAAATCGCGGAAAACCGAACTATTATACAATACTTACCTTATGTAACAAGGTGGGATTATTTAGCTACTATGTTTACAGAAGCAATAACAGTAAATGCACCAGAATTCTTGGAGAATATTCAAATACCACAAAGAGCCAGCTATATTAGGGTAATTATGTTAGAATTAAGCCGGATAGCTTCTCACTTGCTATGGCTTGGACCTTTTATGGCGGATCTCGGCGCACAGACTCCTTTTTTCTATATTTTTAGAGAGAGAGAATTAATATATGATCTATTTGAAGCTGCTACAGGTATGCGAATGATGCACAATTACTTTCGCATCGGAGGAGTAGCCGCCGATCTACCTTATGGATGGATCGATAAATGTTTAGATTTCTGTGATTATTTTTTACGCGGAGTTGTTGAATATCAACAACTTATTACACAGAATCCAATTTTTTTAGAGCGAGTTGAAGGAGTAGGTTTTATTAGCGGAGAAGAAGCAGTAAATTGGGGCTTATCGGGACCGATGTTACGAGCTTCTGGAATACAATGGGATCTTCGTAAAGTAGATCCTTATGAGTCTTACAACCAATTTGATTGGAAAGTCCAATGGCAAAAAGAAGGGGATTCGTTAGCTCGCTATTTAGTACGAATTGGTGAAATGAGGGAATCCATCAAAATAATTCAACAAGCTGTAGAAAAAATTCCTGGAGGACCTTATGAAAATTTAGAAGTCCGACGCTTTAAGAAAGAAAATAATTCTGAATGGAATGATTTTGAGTATAAATTTCTTGGTAAAAAACCTTCGCCCAATTTTGAATTGTCAAGACAAGAGCTTTATGTAAGAGTAGAAGCCCCAAAAGGTGAATTAGGGATTTATCTAGTAGGAGATGATAGCCTTTTCCCCTGGAGATGGAAAATCCGTCCACCCGGGTTTATTAATTTGCAAATTCTTCCTCAGCTAGTTAAAAAAATGAAATTGGCTGATATCATGACGATATTAGGTAGTATAGATATCATTATGGGGGAAGTTGATCGTTGAAATGATAATAGATAGGGTAGAGGTAGAAACTATCAATTCTTTTTCGAAATTGGAATTATTAAAAGAAGTCTATGGACTGATATCGATTCTACCCATTTTGACCCTCCTTTTGGGAATAACAATAGAGGTACTCGTAATTGTGTGGTTAGAAAGAGAAATATCTGCGTCGATACAACAACGTATTGGTCCTGAATATGCTGGCCCCCTGGGCCTGCTTCAAGCTATAGCAGATGGGACTAAGCTACTTTTTAAAGAAGATATTCTGCCATCCCGAGGAGATATTTCTTTATTTAGCATTGGACCCTCTATAGCAGTCATATCAGTTTTATTAAGTTTTTTAGTTATCCCTTTGGGATATCATTTTGTTTTAGCCGATCTTAGTATTGGTGTTTTTTTATGGATTGCCATTTCAAGTATAGCTCCTATTGGTCTTCTTATGGCAGGATATAGCTCAAATAATAAATATTCTTTTTCAGGCGGTCTACGAGCTGCTGCTCAATCCATTAGTTATGAAATACCATTAACTTTTTGTGTGCTAGCAATATCTCTACGTGTGATTCGTTAAAATAGATCTTTTTCCTATAAAATCCATTAACTATTTATATTCCTTTTCTTATTTAGTATTTGGGTTGGTAAGTTAAACTAGATAGCTATATGAGTGAAACAAAACAGCTTATAAATTTGTAGTAAAAAGAAAAAATCTCATTTCCTACGTACAAGAAAAAAGTGGAAGTAAACATAAGCAGTGTAAACTCTTTATCCCAAGGTTGATATTTTTTAATTAGTCATCATATCTTGAAGCGGCCAAGAATAAAGGATTCACGATATGGAATTCCATTACTAGAATACTCCTAGTTATTACTATAACTTAATAATCCATAAGAAGAATCCACCAAAAGTTAGTGAAGGGTTAGGAACACTAAAGTACATAAAGGATTAGTAATGGAAAATCTAAAACATTAGAGATTTTTGCCCATAAAAGGAATCATAATAAGGACTTGCAATTTGTAGAAATTATCAAGTAGTACTTTCTTCGGATTCCGATCCAGAGTATGTTCCCATTCACTTGTTAAGGAAATGGCTATCAAGAACGAATTAACCCTTTATCCATTTTTTCTTTTTAAATACCCCCTCCCTGGGGAAAGAAGAATAGTAAAAAAGATATGGAGTGCACTAGAAAAAATTTTCATTATTTCCTTCCTCTATCCATATTCATGCAGAATTGCTCATGAACTAATACCCAACTCTTTCCATTTATTAATTGAATTCCTATAACAAGTAACAAGTGTTTTATTCCAAGATTAAGTTATTACTGAACAAAGAAAAATTTTCATTATATTATAAAGGATGAGATCAATTCGGAAGCGCTTTTTCTTATTCTAGCAGACGGAATTCCTTTGGTCTAATTTAGGACTTTCAAATCTATTTTATTTTATCTAATTCTATCTACGCCCCCGGGGCTAGGAACAAAACAGTCCTTTCCTTTTTCTGATCATAGAGAAGCCGTATGAAGCTAAGGTTTCATGTACGGTTTTGAAATAGCGGTGGGAACTGTGATGTTATCACCGACTATGATTATCTAACAGTTCAAGTACAGTTGATATAGTTGAAGCACAGTCAAAATACGGTTTTTTTGGATGGAATATTTGGCGTCAGCCTATAGGTTTTCTGGTTTTTTTAATTTCTTCTTTGGCAGAATGTGAAAGATTACCCTTTGATTTACCAGAAGCGGAGGAAGAATTAGTAGCAGGTTACCAAACTGAATATTCCGGTATCAAATATGGTTTATTTTATCTTGTTTCTTACCTAAATTTATTAGTTTCTTCTTTATTTGTAACAGTTCTCTACTTGGGCGGGTGGAATTTATCTATTCCCTATATATCCTTTTTTGATTTTTTCCAAATGAATAAAGCAGTTGGAATTTTGGAAATGACAATGGGTATATTTATTACATTAACTAAAGCTTATTTATTTCTCTTCATTTCTATCACAATAAGATGGACTTTACCGAGGATGAGAATGGATCAGTTATTAAATCTTGGATGGAAATTTCTTTTACCTATTTCCCTGGGCAATCTCTTATTAACAACCTCTTCTCAACTTGTTTCACTATAAATAAGATAATACAATAATAGTAAGAATATTTTCAACACAAAAGCTCTCTCAAACAAGAGAAAGAAACATATCTTTTTCATAGATATTTAGAATGAATATGTTCCCTATGGTAACTGGGTTCATGAGTTATGGTCAACAAACAATACGTGCTACAAGGTACATAGGTCAAAGTTTCATAACTACCTTATCCCACACAAATCGTTTACCTATAACGATTCACTACCCTTATGAAAAATCAATTACACCAGAGCGTTTCCGAGGGCGAATCCACTTTGAATTTGATAAATGTATTGCTTGTGAAGTATGTGTTCGCGTATGTCCGATAGATTTACCCGTTGTGGATTGGAGATTTGAAAAGGATATTAAAAGAAAACAATTGCTTAATTATAGTATTGATTTCGGAGTTTGTATATTTTGTGGCAATTGTGTTGAGTACTGTCCAACAAGCTGTTTATCAATGACTGAAGAATATGAACTTTCTACCTATGATCGTCATGAATTGAATTACAATCAAATTGCTTTAAGTCGGTTACCAATCTCCATAATGGGAGATTACACAATTCAAACAATTAGGAATTCGTCTGAAAGTAAAATAAACAAAGAAAAATCTTCGAATTCAAGAACGATTACTGATTACTAAACTTTGATTTTGTCTTTCTGTTATAAAAATCTAATAATTCTTTATTAAACTTTAAAATTAAACTATAAAGAAAAACGAAAAACTACTGCTTATTGGAAATTATTTCTTATTTTAAATCAGACTAGATTTTCGTGATATAATATAATTTATAACTATAAGTTTATACACAAAAAAATACCCTAATCCTTTTTTCCTTCCTTGAATCCTTTAGTTTTAGTCAGTTCATGAAAAATTTTATACTATTAATTTCTTTTTATCCATAATGGATTTACCTGGACCAATACATGAGATTCTTATGCTATTTGGGGGATTTGTTCTTCTACTAGGGGGTCTAGGAGTAGTATTACTTACCAACCCCATTTATTCTGCCTTTTCGCTGGATTAGTTCTTGTTTGTATATCCTTATTCTATTTTTTATTAAATTCCTACTTTGTAGCTGTCGCACAACTTCTTATTTATGTGGGAGCCATAAATGTCTTGATCATATTCGCTGTAATGTTCGTAAATGGCTCAGAATGGTCTAAAGATAAGAATTATTGGACTATTGGAGATGGGTTCACTTCACTCGTTTGTATAACTATTGTTTTTTCACTAATGACTACTATCCCAGATACGTCGTGGTATGGAATTCTTTGGACTACAAGATCAAACCAAATAGTAGAACAGGGTCTCATAAATAATGTTCAACAAATTGGAATTCATTTAGCAACCGATTTTTATCTTCCGTTTGAACTCATTTCCATAATTCTTCTAGTTTCTTTAATAGGTGCAATTACTATGGCTCGGCAATAAGAAAACTTAGAAAAAGTACAAATTATAAGAATTGCAAATCTAAAATAAATAACTAAAGAATCACAATTTTGATTTAGTAAAATCCATCTACTGCCAACAAATACCTCCTTTTTTTTTTTTTTTTTTTTCTTTTGTTGTGTAATTGTTCTATTGTAATTAATTGAATCGGTTCAATTCTTGCCCTCATATTGAAATGAATCGAGATTGATAAGGAGTTAGTTAATGATGTTTGAGCATGTACTTTTTTTGAGTGTCTATTTATTTTCGATTGGTATCTATGGATTGATCACAAGCCGAAACATGGTTAGAGCTCTAATATGTCTTGAACTTATACTGAATTCAATTAATCTAAATCTCGTAACATTTTCTGATCTATTTGATAGTCGCCAATTAAAAGGAGATATTTTCGCAATTTTTGTTATAGCCCTTGCAGCTGCTGAAGCCGCTATTGGACTATCCATTCTTTCTTCCATCCATCGTAATAGGAAATCCACTCGTATCAATCAATCTAATTTATTGAATAATTAGACTTTTGAATAATTAGACATAGAATCCTCTAAACAAAGGCGCACATATTAAAATAAATAGAAATCAATACTATTTTCTTAGTATTATTTGAGAATATCCATTTTTTTTAGTAGATTATTGCATAGTATTCTTTTTCACTTAAATGAATTTTTGTATTTGTAATTCATTGATATTGCAATTTGAATATTGCAATAATTTATATTGAAAAGACGATAGCCAATTTATTGGCTAATTCGAATTCGTCTGTACAATTCGTAAAATTCTTTCTTATTTCTTATTTATTGTTGAAATCCAAAATTAAAGTCTCTTGGCTCTCTTCACGCTTTCTCACAAACAGATTAAAAAATAGATTTTTTTTTTTGAAGTTTGGATAAACCATTGCTTCGTCTGGTGTCTACAATACATATGACTCATTATAGTACTAATTTCATTTTTACCAGATCGAAAAATTTTATGTTGAAAAGAAAAATTTATAGATCCAATGTCACATTCCGTAAAAATTTACGATACATGTATAGGATGCACTCAATGTGTACGAGCTTGTCCAACAGATGTATTAGAAATGATACCCTGGGATGGATGTAAAGCCAAGCAAATTGCTTCCGCGCCGAGAACCGAAGATTGTGTGGGTTGTAAGAGATGTGAATCTGCCTGCCCGACAGATTTTTTAAGTGTCCGCGTTTATTTAGGGCCTGAAACAACACGTAGCATGGCTCTATCTTATTGATACGTTACAAAAAACTTCACTCGAATCGTCTGATTCCTCTTTACCGAAGAAGCCTGTGCTCGAAATAATCGAGCACGGGCTTTTCTGGTCAAAACGTATCTTGTCTTTATCACTTTATCATGAGTTATTTTCCTTGGTTAACAATACTTGTTGTTTTGCCGATATTTGCAGGTTCATTAATTTTCTTTTTACCTCATAAGGGAAACAAAGTCGTTAGGTGGTATACTATATCTATTTGTTTATTAGAATTCCTTCTAATGACTTATGCGTTCTGTTATCATTTCCAACTGGAGGATCCCTTAATCCAATTAAAGGAGGATTATAAATGGATAGATGTCTTCGATTTCCACTGGAGATTGGGAATCGATGGACTTTCATTAGGATCTATTTTATTGACAGGATTTATCACTACTTTAGCTACTTTAGCAGCTTGGCCAATTACACGGAATTCGCGATTATTCTATTTCCTGATGCTCGCAATGTATAGTGGTCAAATAGGATTATTTTCTTCGCGAGACCTTTTACTTTTTTTTATCATGTGGGAGTTAGAATTAATTCCTGTTTACTTACTTTTATCCATGTGGGGGGGGAAGAGGCGTCTATATTCAGCTACAAAGTTTATTTTGTATACTGCAGGCGGTTCCATTTTTTTCTTAATCGGAGTTCTGGGTATGGGCTTATATGGTTCCAACGAACCAGGATTAGATTTGGAAAGATTAATTAATCAATCATACCCTGCAACCTTGGAAATACTTTTATATTTTGGCTTCCTTATTGCTTATGCTGTCAAATTGCCGATTATACCCCTACATACGTGGTTACCAGATACCCATGGGGAAGCACATTATAGTACATGTATGCTTTTAGCGGGAATATTATTAAAGATGGGAGCATATGGATTGATTCGGATCAACATGGAATTGTTACCTCATGCTCATTATCTATTTTCGCCCTGGTTAGTAATAATAGGAGCGATCCAAATAATCTATGCAGCTTCAACTTCTCTTGGTCAACGAAATTTCAAAAAAAGAATAGCTTATTCCTCTGTATCTCACATGGGTTTCATAATTATAGGAATTGGTTCCATAACCAACATTGGACTCAATGGAGCTATTTTACAAATATTATCCCATGGATTTATTGGTGCTACACTTTTTTTCTTGGCAGGAACCGCTTCTGATAGAATGCGTCTTGTTTATCTCGAAGAACTGGGGGGAATATCTATCCCAATGCCTAAAATTTTTACCATGTTTAGTAGCTTTTCAATGGCTTCTCTTGCCTTACCAGGAATGAGTGGTTTTGTCGCAGAATTAGTAGTATTTTTTGGACTAATTACTAGTCCAAAATTTCTGTTAATGCCAAAAACACTAATTACTTTTGTAATGGCAATTGGAATGATATTAACTCCTATTTATTTATTATCTATGTTACGCCAGATGTTCTATGGATACAAGCTATTTAATGTTCCAAACGCAAATTTTGTGGATTCTGGACCACGAGAACTCTTTATTTTAATCTGTATCTTTTTACCAGTAATAGGAATTGGTATTTATCCAGATTTTGTTCTCTCCCTATCCGTTGACAGGGTAGAGGCTCTCTTATCCAATTATTATCCTAAATAGGTTTGCTTTTTTTTACTCGTCTGCTCTATTAATGCAGAAATAAGTAAAAAAGTATATAATGCAGAAATAAGTAAAAAAGTATAATTAGATCTATCTCGAATTTTTGAGAACCCTTTGATAAGGCGTTCAAGGGGTTCTCAAATAAAACATAAAAGTAAAAACCTTCATTTCATGAAGGTTTTATTTTATGTAATCATTTAGGTGTTAATGTAAACGAACCATAACTATGTAAGCCTATTCCTAATAGATTTATACCAAAATAACAAATCCAAATTATAAGAAATCCTATCAAAGCTATAAGTGCAGAATTCGTACCCTTCCAATTTGGATTTGTTCTACTATGTAAATAAATTGCGAATATGGTCCAAGTAATAAATGCCCAAGTTTCCTTAGGATCCCAATTCCAATAGGATCCCCAGGCCTCATTAGCCCATACTGCTCCACAAAGAATACCTACGGTTAAAAGGGTAAATCCTAGGCTAATGACACGATAACTCCAAGAATCCAAACGCTCCGTTAATTGATATTTGTAATAATTTGGAAATGAAGGGACAGAGGTTCTTTTTAAAGCACTTCTTTTTGCATAAAAATATTTAATATCACTAAAGAAAAATGTTTTATTTAAAACATTTTTTTTCTTTTTAGAAAAGAAATGGAAATTATTTCGAAATCTAATGATTAGAATAGCGGCAGATAATAAGGATCCGCACAAAAGAGTTGCATAGCTTAATAACATCATACTGACATGCATCATTAACCACTGAGATTGTAGAGCAGGTACTAGTATCGTGGATTGATGCATTTCAGTTAAAAGACCCGATGTGGCAAAGCCTTGCGTTAAAATAGTACTTGGCGTAGTTATTGTGCTTAAATCATTTTTAGAGTTCTGTATTTTAGGAATGGTATGAAGAATATACAGGGCCCATGAAAGGAAGATCAATACTCATATAAATTACTTAATGGAAAATGTCCCGAGGAAGCCCAACGAGAAACTAAGAATCCTGTTATAGAGAAAAAAGTAACTATCATTCCTTTTTCTGACGAATCGCGTAATCCTCCAAGTTCACGAACTAATAAGGTTATAAAATGAATCGTAATCACAATTGAAATCGTTGAGAAAGAGATATGAGTTAGTATATGTTCTAAAGTTGCAAATAGCATAAGGGGAAGGTCCCATTACAAAATTGTAAATTTCGAATTGATTTCTAATCTATTGTATTCTTTTTCAAGAATGCCGCCACTCGGATTCGAACCGAGATGCTTGAGCACTGCTTCCTAAGAGCAGCGTGTCTACCAATTTCACCATGGCGGCTAACTTCAAATAATAGGTAACTTAAAAGAATAATAGCTATTATCTTGGGAATCGTCGATATTGGGAAAGTCCATAAAATTTAGGAACATTAGAGTTTTCATTAAAATAGACTTCGTTTGGTAGTATCGTTTCCATTTTTTTTTTTTACAATAAACTCTTGCTTTGCCCAATAGAAACACAAACACTGCTTGAAAGAGTTGGAACTTCTTTTTTCTAACTTGCAATTATAGAACTAATTTTTTCTAATTAATTTCCCCTTTACATTTTGAAAATTCTTTCAATACAATGAAAAAAATCCAAAAGGGTTTCTATTTAATGATGAAATTAAAATAAAATGGATAAATAGAAAAGGCTTTTTGGATTTTTTAAAATTTCTAGAATGAAAGTCTTTATGCTCTTATTAATAAGATTTACTAACCTTATGATTTTGGAGAAGATAGGTGGAAGTTGTAAGTCCTATTGTAAGAATACTCCACTTTTCATAATTTTCCTAATAGAATATGAGGATTCTATTAGGAAAATTATGAAAAGTTCATTGATAGGAAAAGAATACTTAGCACACAGTATACCAAACAAAACTTTTTTTTTCTTGTATATATAAGATAAGAGGGGTTTTTTGTTCTAAGAATATTGTACCGAGTAATTCGACACATAAAAGTACATTCAAAGAAGAATCCAAATTATTAAATAATTGGAATTCTTTTTTGATAAGTCAATTCATATTATTCCAAAATCTTATTATTTGTTTGTTGCCCAGAAAAACCCTTTGGTTTTGGATGCTCATTACCGCTCGAAAATGATCTTGATTTTACTAAAGAATAAGATTGTACTATGGAAAAATAAGTCTTTTTCTTCCAAATATTTTTACGAATACGCTTTTTTGACATTGAAGTACGTTTTTTTGGAACTGCCATTCAAAAAGGAAATTACTTTTTTCTAGTTGTATGTGAAAGACATCTATTGCTGCAAATCAATCCTTCTTTCTTCTTTTTATTAGTATTTATACTTAGATACTGAAAGATACTTAAATTTTGAATTATTTTTTACTTCATTTTGTCTAATGCGGATAAGACAACAAGAATTTTTTAACATTTTTTCTTTATATATTTTATACTTTTTTTTTAATAATATAGAATATATAGAAGGGTTTCTCATTTAAATCTATTTATATCTATTTATATATCAAGTATACTCCATATATAGATATATGGTATGGAAGCCTATCCCCCATATAAGATAAGACGGGGGGATAAAAAGAAGGGAAAATGAAAATAGTTAATTAAGTTCAGAATGGTATTCCATAAAGGAAAGGAATTCCAATCAAAACAAAAAATACTGAGTCTCTTAAACAAGACATTCTAAAACTTAGGTAATTTATAGTCATTAGAATTTTAGTTCTATATGAAGTAAGGACTATTCGATAATTTCTTATAAACATAGGTTTTCATTGGAATTCACTCAATCAGTTAATTATGGAACAAGAGAGCTGTTTCATCTTTGTTTTAAAGAAATATAAAAATGAATTATGAATAGAAAGTAAAATGATTCCACTTTTTTTTTTTTATTTTTATAAATATCTTTATTTAGTTAATAAAATAACTTCGTTACCTAGTTATTTTATTAACTTTTTTAATTTAACCAACTAAACCCATTCTTAATTTTTAATTATTTCAATGAGATAAATTTTGGAAAAATTAAGAATTTCAGTATTTTTTCTTATTCTTTTTATTTATTCTTTCAGAAAGAGATAAGAATTGGTTTGGTGAATCGGAAACAATTTATAGAAAAATTGAAGTAAAAATTGAAGTAAAAATTGCAATTTCTTTTCTTATGGAACATACATATCAATATGCATGGGTAATCCCTCTTCTCCCACTTCCAGTTATTATGTCAATGGGATTTGGCCTTATTCTTATTCCGACAGCAACAAAAAATCTTCGTCGCATATGGGCTTTTCCTAGTGTTTTACTCTTAAGTATAGCTATGGTATTCTCAGTTCAACTGTCTATTCAACAAATAAATGGAAGTTCGATCTATCAATATCTATGGTCTTGGACCGTCAATAATGATTTTTCTTTAGAATTTGGATACTTGATTGACCCACTTACTTCTATTATGTTAATACTAATTACTACTGTAGGAATCCTGGTTCTTATTTATAGTGATGGTTATATGTCTCACGATGAAGGATATTTGAGATTTTTTGTTTATATAAGTTTTTTCAATACTTCCATGTTGGGATTGGTTACTAGCTCCAATTTGATACAAATTTATTTTTTTTGGGAACTCGTGGGAATGTGTTCTTATTTATTGATAGGCTTTTGGTTTACACGACCAATCGCAGCGAGTGCTTGTCAAAAAGCTTTTGTAACTAATCGTGTAGGGGATTTTGGTCTATTATTAGGAATTTTAGGTTTTTTTTGGATAACAGGTAGTTTAGAGTTTAGGGATTTGTTCAAAATAGCTAATAACTGGATTCCT
>NW_028259999.1:0-29128 GCF_056163025.1 Triticum urartu | reverse complement strand
CTGCTTAACCCAAGAACAAATTGGATCGATTTTTGATAAATCGAATTCAGTTAAGATAGGGGAAATTCAGATAGCAATTTCTGAGCCGTATGAGGTAGGAAACTCTCAAGTACGGTTCTAAGGGAAGGAACTTCCTATTCCGACCGAGGAGAACAGGCCATTCTACAGGGTGATTCGGAAATTGCGGAAGCTTGGTTTGATCAAGCTGCTGAATATTGGAAACAAGCTATAGCGCTTACTCCGGGAAATTATATTGAAGCACAGAACTGGTTGAAGATTACGAAGCGCTTTGAATTTGAATAAGACCATGCTCCTTCTTTTTCATAAAATGGGTGGTTTGGTTGTTGATCCATTAATCAAATAAATTAGGTCGTAAGATCGAATCAAGAATTTCATTATATCCATTTCTTATACCTTCTATTTTATATGATATTTCATAAGAATAAACCATAGGGATAGGGTCTAGAATAGAAGTAATAAAGTGAATAAAAAGAGGGGGCAATCTAAATATTGCTAATATATTAGGACCATCTTATTAATAATTCTAATGAGTTATCTTGGAATTTAGAATCAAATAAAAAACCCTATATTATGCTCAAGGAAAGTAGATATAGATAGGAGCTTATGCCCTCAAAAAAAATACACTAGTTTCTTAAATTAAAAATAAAAAAGATTTTTTTCTTACGTCGAGAAATATTTGTTTTTCAAGATAAACAATGTCCGTTAGGCACCTAATCTTTATGTCATAATAGACCCGAACACTTGCCTCGGATTGACTTCAATATATAATTGCTCCAGTGAATAACTAAAAAAAAAATAGAAGGATGGTAGATAGTAAAGAAAAGAACTAATCACAATATCTATCTTTCAAAATCTATCTTTCAAAATCTATCTTTCAAAATATATATCTTTCAAAGATTCACTAAAAAGACAGTTGGCGGGTCTCTTTGTATGTCTTGTCCGGAAAGAGGAGGACTTAATGATTATTCGTTCGCCGGAACCAGAAGTAAAAATTGTTGTGGATAGGGATCCTGTAAAAACATCTTTTGAGGAATGGGCCAGACCCGGCCATTTCTCAAGAACACTAGCTAAGGGCCCTGATACTACCACTTGGATCTGGAACCTACATGCTGATGCTCACGATTTCGATAGTCATACTGGTGATTTGGAGGAGATTTCTCGAAAAGTCTTTAGTGCTCATTTCGGGCAACTTTCCATTATCTTTCTTTGGTTGAGTGGCATGTACTTTCATGGCGCCCGTTTTTCCAATTATGAAGCATGGCTAAGTGATCCTACTCACATTGGACCCAGTGCTCAGGTAGTTTGGCCTATAGTAGGGCAAGAAATATTGAATGGTGATGTAGGCGGGGGTTTCCGAGGAATCCAAATAACCTCTGGTTTTTTTCAGCTTTGGCGAGCATCTGGAATAACTAGTGAATTACAACTCTATTGTACTGCAATTGGTGCATTGATTTTTGCAGCGTTAATGCTTTTTGCTGGTTGGTTCCATTATCACAAAGCCGCTCCCAAATTGGCCTGGTTCCAAGATGTAGAATCCATGTTGAATCACCACTTAGCGGGATTATTAGGACTTGGGTCTCTTTCTTGGGCGGGGCACCAAATTCATGTATCTTTACCAATTAACCAATTTCTTGACGCTGGGGTGGATCCTAAAGAGATACCACTTCCTCATGAATTTATCTTGAATCGGGACCTTTTGGCTCAACTTTATCCTAGTTTTGCCGAAGGAGCAACCCCTTTTTTCACTTTAAATTGGTCCAAATACGCAGAATTTCTGACTTTTCGCGGAGGACTAGATCCAGTAACCGGTGGTCTCTGGCTGACCGATATTGCGCACCATCATTTAGCTATTGCTATTCTTTTCCTAATCGCAGGTCATATGTATAGGACCAATTGGGGTATTGGCCATGGACTTAAAGATATTTTGGAGGCTCACAAGGGCCCATTTACAGGACAAGGCCATAAGGGTCTTTATGAAATCTTAACAACGTCATGGCATGCTCAATTATCTCTTAACCTAGCTATGCTAGGCTCTACAACCATTGTTGTAGCTCATCATATGTATTCTATGCCTCCCTATCCATACCTAGCTACTGACTATGGTACACAACTTTCCTTGTTCACACACCACATGTGGATTGGCGGATTTCTAATAGTCGGTGCTGCTGCACATGCAGCAATTTTTATGGTAAGAGACTATGATCCAACTACTCGATACAACGATCTATTAGATCGCGTCCTTAGACACCGCGATGCAATCATATCCCACCTTAACTGGGTATGTATATTTCTAGGTTTTCACAGTTTTGGCTTGTACATTCATAATGATACCATGAGTGCTTTAGGCCGTCCACAAGATATGTTTTCGGATACTGCCATACAATTACAACCTATCTTTGCTCAATGGGTACAAAATATCCATGCTACTGCGCCTGGCGTAACAGCTCCTGGTGCAACAACAAGTACTAGCTTAACGTGGGGAGGCGGCGAGTTAGTAGCAGTAGGTGGCAAAGTGGCTTTGTTACCTATTCCATTAGGAACCGCAGATTTTTTAGTCCATCACATTCATGCATTTACCATACATGTGACTGTATTAATACTTTTGAAAGGTGTTTTATTTGCTCGGAGTTCCCGTTTGATACCCGATAAAGCAAATCTAGGTTTTCGCTTTCCTTGCGATGGGCCTGGCCGAGGGGGAACATGTCAAGTATCCGCCTGGGATCATGTTTTCTTAGGTTTATTCTGGATGTACAATGCAATTTCGGTAGTCATTTTCCATTTCAGTTGGAAAATGCAGTCGGATGTTTGGGGTACTATAAGTGATCAAGGGGTGGTAACTCATATTACAGGGGGAAACTTTGCACAGAGTTCCATTACGATTAATGGGTGGCTTCGAGATTTCTTGTGGGCACAGGCATCGCAAGTCATTCAGTCTTATGGTTCTTCATTATCTGCATATGGTCTTTTTTTCTTAGGTGCTCATTTTGTCTGGGCCTTCAGTTTAATGTTTTTATTCAGCGGCCGTGGTTATTGGCAAGAACTCATTGAATCTATCGTTTGGGCTCATAACAAATTAAAAGTTGCTCCTGCTACTCAGCCTAGAGCCTTGAGCATTATACAAGGACGCGCTGTAGGAGTAACCCATTACCTTCTGGGTGGAATTGCCACGACATGGGCATTCTTCTTAGCGAGAATTATTGCAGTAGGATAGTGGCTAGGAGGATTTGAAAGGCATTATGGAATTAAGATTTCCCAGGTTTAGCCAAGGCTTAGCTCAGGACCCCACTACTCGTCGTATTTGGTTTGGTATTGCTACCGCACATGATTTCGAAAGTCATGATGATATTACTGAAGAACGTCTTTATCAGAACATTTTTGCTTCTCACTTTGGGCAATTAGCAATAATCTTTCTATGGACGTCCGGAAATCTGTTTCATGTAGCTTGGCAAGGAAATTTTGAATCATGGATACAGGATCCTTTACACGTAAGACCTATTGCTCATGCGATTTGGGATCCTCATTTTGGTCAACCCGCTGTGGAAGCCTTTACTCGAGGAGGTGCTGCTGGTCCAGTGAATATTGCTTATTCTGGAGTTTATCAGTGGTGGTATACAATAGGATTACGCACCAATGAGGATCTTTATACTGGAGCTCTTTTTCTATTATTTCTTTCTACGCTGTCCTTAATAGCGGGTTGGTTACATCTACAACCCAAATGGAAACCAAGCCTTTCGTGGTTCAAAAACGCGGAATCTCGTCTCAATCATCATTTGTCAGGACTTTTCGGGGTAAGTTCTTTGGCTTGGACAGGACATTTAGTTCATGTTGCTATTCCCGCATCCAGGGGGGAGTACGTTCGATGGAATAATTTCTTAGATGTATTACCCTATCCCCAGGGGTTGGGACCCCTTTTGACGGGTCAATGGAATCTTTATGCCCAAAACCCTGATTCGAGTAATCATTTATTTGGTACCGCTCAAGGAGCGGGAACTGCCATTCTAACTCTTCTTGGGGGATTCCATCCACAAACACAAAGTTTGTGGCTGACCGATATGGCTCACCATCATTTAGCTATTGCATTTATTTTTCTCATTGCCGGTCACATGTATCGAACTAACTTCGGAATTGGGCACAGTATTAAAGATCTTTTAGAAGCGCATACTCCTCCGGGGGGTCGATTAGGGCGTGGGCATAAGGGCCTTTATGACACAATCAACAATTCGATTCATTTTCAGTTAGGTCTTGCTCTAGCTTCTTTAGGGGTTATTACTTCCTTAGTAGCTCAACATATGTACTCTTTACCTCCTTATGCATTCATAGCACAAGACTTTACTACTCAAGCTGCTTTATATACTCATCACCAATATATTGCAGGGTTCATCATGACAGGGGCTTTTGCTCATGGAGCTATTTTTTTCATTAGGGATTACAATCCGGAACAGAATGAGGATAATGTATTGGCAAGAATGTTAGACCATAAAGAAGCTATCATATCTCATTTAAGTTGGGCTAGCCTCTTTCTAGGATTCCATACCTTGGGCCTTTATGTTCATAACGACGTCATGCTTGCTTTTGGTACTCCAGAAAAGCAAATCTTGATCGAACCTATATTTGCCCAATGGATACAATCTGCTCATGGCAAGACGACATATGGGTTCGATATACTCTTATCTTCAACGAATGGCCCCGCTTTCAATGCGGGTCGAAGCCTATGGTTGCCCGGATGGTTGAATGCTGTTAATGAGAATAGTAATTCGCTTTTCTTAACAATAGGACCTGGGGATTTCTTGGTTCATCATGCTATTGCTCTAGGTTTGCATACAACTACATTGATTTTAGTAAAGGGCGCTTTAGATGCACGCGGTTCCAAATTAATGCCAGATAAAAAGGATTTTGGATATAGTTTTCCTTGTGACGGCCCAGGGCGCGGCGGTACTTGTGATATTTCTGCTTGGGACGCATTTTATTTGGCAGTTTTCTGGATGTTAAATACCATTGGGTGGGTTACTTTTTATTGGCATTGGAAACATATCACATTATGGCAGGGCAACGTTTCACAATTTAATGAATCCTCCACTTATTTGATGGGATGGTTAAGAGATTACCTATGGTTAAACTCTTCACAACTTATCAATGGATATAATCCTTTTGGGATGAATAGTTTATCGGTATGGGCGTGGATGTTCTTATTTGGACATCTTGTTTGGGCTACTGGATTTATGTTCTTAATTTCCTGGCGGGGGTATTGGCAGGAATTAATTGAGACTTTAGCATGGGCTCATGAACGCACACCTTTAGCTAATTTAATTCGCTGGAGAGATAAGCCCGTGGCTCTTTCCATTGTGCAAGCAAGATTGGTTGGATTAGCTCACTTTTCCGTGGGTTATATATTCACTTATGCAGCTTTCTTGATTGCCTCAACATCAGGCAAGTTTGGTTAATTTAGTTTGTTTTTTTGTACTGTATCAGCACCTAGTTCATTACTCTTGATAGAGAGGGAGGATCTGCCTTTTTAGATTTCTTTTTCTATTTATTTTTCCATCTAGGATTAGAACCGTATACTTGGTAATAATAGCAACGACACATTATGGCAAAAAAAAGTTTGATTCAGAGGGAGAAGAAGCGGCAGAAATTAGAACAGAAATATCATTTGATTCGTCAATCTTTAAAAAAAAAGATAAGAAGCAAAGTTTCTCCCTTGAGTTTGAGTGAAAAAACGAAAATGCGAGAAAAATTGCAATCCCTACCGCGTAATAGTGCACCTACACGCCTTCATCGACGTTGTTTTTTGACCGGAAGACCTAGAGCTAACTATCGACATTTTGGGCTATCCGGACACGTACTTCGAGAAATGGTTTATGAATGTTTGTTACCGGGTGCAACAAGATCCAGTTGGTAAGGATAAAATACCCTTTCGTATTTGTATGGATTTCTGGAATTGATAATCATAGAGGAGCCCTCTTTACCATTCTGTATAAATGGACTATTCTATTTGTATAGATATTGGTAGAGGGGCGTATCCAACCCTCTTTTATCCACTAGTTACCCCTCTTTAGTTTAAGAGTATAGAGCAGTTTGGTAGCTCATAAGGCTCATAACCTTGGGGTTGCGGGTTCGATTCCCACTACCGCCTCCATACTCCTTCTTTATGATATATGCATGATATAATATATACATCATGCATTTGTATCTGGATTTTTTGATTTCCTAAAAGAGTTTTGGTCTAACAGTTTTTTCTCGGAAGAAGCAAAAAAATAAAAGAAAGAATAAAATATGAAAGAAAAGCGTCCATTGTCTAATGGATAGGACAGAGGTCTTCTAAACCTTTGGTATAGGTTCAAATCCTATTGGACGCAATCTTATTTCTATCTATTCTTTAAATAACTATACTAAACTAAAAACAAAGAAAACTTTTTTGCATGATTCAAATGAAAAAGCTTTCTCAACGATTCCTATTCTACTAACAAGAGTAGACATGCAAAATTTATTTGTTACTGAAGAGAAAACCGTTCCAGCTGTTCCTGAATAGCTTCCTTCAAAAGGATTTCCGCTTGCTCGGTGAATGTCTTGCTAGAAGATATAATTTCTTGGAATTGAGGTTTAGTATCTTTTAGATGTTTACGTAACTCATCCAGAAATTTATTTACCTGTTCAATTTCTAACGAATCAAGATATCCTCTTGTTCCGGTATAAATAGTAGCTATCTGCTCTTCCACTGGGAGAGGATTTGCCTGGGATTGTTTAAGCAATTCCCTTAATCGTCGACCCCTTGCCAATTGATTCTGACTTGTTTTATCGAGAGCAGAGGCGAATTGTGCAAAGGCTTGTAACTCTGCGAATTGCGCTAGTTCCAATTTTGATTTGCCAGCTACTTGTTTCATGGCTTTAATTTGAGCCGCGGATCCTACTCTGGAAACAGAAATACCCACATTAATAGCGGGTCGAATTCCGGCATTGAATAGATCCGCAGATAAGAATATTTGTCCATCTGTAATGGAGATTACATTAGTAGGAATATAGGCGGAAACGTCTCCAGATTGAGTCTCAACTATTGGTAAAGCGGTCATACTTCCTTCGCCTAAAAGAGAATTTAATTTAGCGGCTCTTTCTAAAAGGCGTGAATGCAAATAAAAAACATCCCCTGGATAAGCCTCACGTCCGGGAGGTCTTCTTAATAGAAGGGACATTTGGCGATAAGCTTGTGCCTGTTTGGAGAGATCATCATAAATTATTAAAGTATGCCGTTCGCGGTACATAAAATACTCAGCCAGGGCTGCTCCCGTATAAGGAGCGAGGTATTGTAATGTAGCAGGTGAATCCGCCATTTCAGCTACTACAATAGTGTATTCCATGGCCCCCTCCTCATGGAAAGTAGTTACTACTTGAGCTACGGAGGATGCTCTTTGACCGATAGCTACATAAACACATATTACACCTTGCCCTTTTTGATTGAGAATTGTATCTGTGGCTACTGCTGTTTTGCCAGTCTGTCTGTCCCCAATAATTAACTCTCGCTGACCGCGCCCTATAGGGATCATCGAATCGATAGCAATAAGCCCTGTTTGAAGAGGTTCGTATACGGAACGCCTGGAAATTATACTTGGAGCAGGAGATTCAATTAAGCGAGATTCGGAAGCTATAATTTCGCCTTTCCCATCAATAGGTTTAGCCAGAGCATTTACAACACGACCCAAGTAAGCCTCACTCACGGGTATCTGAGCAATTCTTCCTGTTGCTTTTACAAAACTTCCCTCTTGTATCATCAACCCATCGCCCATTAATACAATCCCAACATTTTTGGATTCCAAATTCAGAGCAATACCCCTAGTACCTTCTGCAAATTCGACTAATTCACCTGACATTATTTCACCAAGACCTATAATACGAGCAATCCCATCCCCCACTTGAACTACGCGACCTATATTCTCAATCCCTACTTTCCTATTATATTGTTCAATACGTTCGCGGAGAATTTTATGAATTTCGTCGACTCGAAGGGTTGCCATTAGTGTTTCTTGACTCTTTTTTCGGAAGCAAGGGGAAAAATAATGCCTAAATTCTAAACGAAAGTAGAAGTTCAAGGCCTAATTAATTTAATTATTTCTTCCATTCCAGGGACCCGAGAATGCCAATATTAGCACGAATCGTACGGAAATGTAACTCGGTATTCAAACAACTATTCAGAGTTCCTAGAGCTCCTTGTACGGCCTGTTGGAAAACCCGCTGTCGGACCTGATTCATTGCCCTTTGTTTTTCAAAATAAAGGGTTTCGTTTTTAGACTTTTCCAATTGTTCCAAACTAATAGAAGTAGCATTAATCAAATTTGCTTTTTCTCGTTCTATCTCAGAGTATCCATTCATTCGATACTCATCCGCTTCTAGTTCGACTTTCTGTAATCGAATCCGAGCTTTTTCGAGTTGCTCAATGGTCCCTCTACGCAATTCTTCTGAATTTCGAATAGTACTCAAGATCCTCTGTTTTCGATTATCTAATAAATCTTTTAATGAAAGTAGATTATTTTGTAAGTTTACAACTTTTATGATCTCTTCCCGAACCAAACATGAATCTTTCGATTCATTTGGCTCTCACGCTCCTTTTTTTTTTTCTATAGCTATTTCCATATCTTTTTTTTAAGTAATGAGCCTATCCTCTATCTTCTTTTTTATGTTTATATTTCAATATACCGAAACCTATATAAGACTAGATAAATATTAAGAGGACTCTTCCGCCTAGATAAAAATATATCATGGTCAGCAAAGTTGTTTCTTTATTTTTATTTGCCCTCTAGTTAATAATTTCAATTTCATTAAGAAAAACTAACTAAATAAATGGAAAATGAAAATTAATAGAATTCTTTTTTATTTTTTTTTTCTTCAAATCCAAAAAATTTCTCTTTTTTATACATAGGTCGTCGATTCGGCATTGGTTAAAAAAGGGCAGGGTGCCCCCTTTTTTTTCTAGTAAATAGTTCAAACCATTTTATCGATATGAGTGTTCTATATCAGATAAATTTTACATTAGCTATTTCCCGTTTAAATTGGTACTAATACTAATATAGTTGTAGAAAGAGTACCTCTTTTTGCCTGGACTTCAAGCAGTTTAGCTTTAACCGTGTTAATGGTCTCACATTCTTGGTTTATAGAGAATCAAAGTTGATTTACCAATGAGTCGCGAAATGCTATGGTTCTTCCATATGATTTCTGAATTTATTCAGAAGTAATTCGTCGAGATCGTGCACCCTTTTCTTATTTATCCGAAAAATACTAAAAAATATTATAAAGTGCAGCCGGATAGATCCAATCTATTCTTGAAATAGACAACTCGCACACACTCCCTTTCCAAAAAAAATCAAAACACCAACCACTACAGTTAGATTTATTAGATTTGTTGCTAAAATATCGGTATTAAGCCCGAAACTGCCAGCGGATGGCCAGTGAGCTAAAAAAACGAAAGAATGGGTTACATTTTTCATATGCTCTCCTCTTATAGATAGGACGAACAAAGAACAAAGTTTTTCGATCACTTACTTCGCTCGCCCTTTTTTGATCGGTTTTTTTAATGCAAATAGATTCAATCTAGTAATTTCTTTTAGATTAAGTCTTACGTCTTGTTTGACCGGTGAAAGACTTCCTTTGTTGAAATGTTCTGTTCCCAAAATTCCTAAAATAAAAGGAAAAAACTTTCCACTTTCCTAAACTAAGGACGGGAAATAAGAAGGTGAGCATATCTTCTAAATTAATAATACTCAACTCAGCCCTTCCTAGAATGGGGTATTATCTGTCCCGATAAATAGATAATTCCAGGAGTAATAAATAGGAGTAAATTAAATAAAGTATTGATATAATTGGAATTGTGGAAGCAAATACCAATTTACTAAAAAAAGAAAAAAGTATCTAATCGAAATCGAAAGAATTTTTTTTTTAAGATTAAACAAAAGGGTTCGCAAATAAAAGCGCTAGTGCCACAACTAGTCCATAAATTGTTAAAGCTTCCATAAAAGCTAGACTAAGCAATAAAGTACCTCGTATTTTACCTTCTGCTTCTGGCTGTCTCGCAATACCTTCTACAGCTTGTCCTGCAGCAGTACCTTGACCAACTCCAGGTCCAATAGAAGCAAGCCCTACGGCCAATCCAGCAGCAATAACAGAAGCAGCAGCAATTAGTGGATTCATGGTGAGTAGTTCCTCGTGTCAAAAAAAAGAAATGGTTAAGGATACAATCAACCAATAAATTCTTACTTCTAAGCTCTATTGGGGAGAAGTAAAGTAACTAAAAAGTACAAATTGAAATCAAATTGAAATGATAATGTGAATTGTCCGAACTACATAGAAGGGAATTCCATATCCATATATCGGATTAGATAATGAATCTAACCTAGGAATATATAATATAATATCCTATATATATACATTTGTTTCTTCTATTTTGTTTGCATATTTTCTCATTTTCTATTGAATCGGATTCTAAAATCATTGCTTAAAGTGGAAACCTGCATAAAAGAGGACTCCACTTATAGACATTAAGGATATTATAGTATAGATCTAGCCTGACTCCACCCTCCTTAATGCATATATACTTTGAAAATTCCATAATATAGTCTATTCTATTCTCTCTCCTACAACTCTAGGCTATATATTCATACGCATTTCTAACTATTTTTTTGCAACCAAGCAGATTATCTGGAACCATGCATGAATTGAGCTAAGCTGCAAAAAAAAAAAATACTATTTCCAAAAAGAGTCAATTCAATGATGACCCTCCATGGATTCACCTATATAGGCTGCGGCTAATGTTGCAAAAATAAGAGCTTGAATACCGCTTGTAAATAATCCAAGAAACATGACCGGTATAGGGATTACTAAGGGGACTAAAGAAACAAGAACAACAACGACTAATTCATCCGCCAATATATTCCCGAAAAGTCGAAAGCTAAGCGATAATGGTTTTGTGAAATCTTCTAGGATGTTAATTGGTAAAAGGATTGGAGTTGGTTTAATATATTTCTCGAAATAGCTCAATCCTTTTTTGCTAAGACCAGCATAAAAATATGCCGCTGACGTGAGTAAAGCTAAAGCAACAGTAGTATTTATATCATTCGTGGGCGCTGCTAATTCCCCATGGGGTAACTCTATAATTTTCCAAGGTAAAAGAGCACCCGACCAATTCGAAACAAAAATAAAAAGGAACATAGTTCCAATAAAGGGAACCCAGGGACCATATTCTTCTCCAATCTGAGTTTTGCTCAAGTCTCGAATAAACTCAAGGACATATTCAAAAAAATTCTGACCGTCGGTCGGGATGGTTTGTGGATTCCGAACAGCTATGACAACTGAACCTAGCAAGATAGTAATTACGACCCAAGAAGTGATGAGTACTTGGGCATGAATTTGGAAACCTCCTATTTGCCAATAGAAGTGTTGGCCTACTTCTACACCCGATATATCGTATAACCCCTTGAGTGTTTTAATGGAACAAGGTATAATATTCATATTGTCCTCTGATAAAAATTGAACTTCAAAAAAGGAATTCTTTTGATTCAACCATCTCTTTCTCAACTCAGCAACTTGAAGTATTAATCTTATATTTAGGATACCAAGAAAGCACATCAGATCATAATATATATCAATACCCTCTAATATATATCAATATTCCCCTTCTTTTTTCTATGCAAAAAAAATTCTATGCAAAAAAAAAGATATAGTAAAGTAAGTGATTCCATAAATTTACGCAGTTGCCCAAGAATTCACTATATATTCTTAATCAACGATTTCTTATATAGAGAGAACGGCCCTCACAAATTGAAAATACTAATTTGTTAAGAATCAATCGAATTGAAGTCATAGTGTCATCGTTGGCTGGAATCGATATATTCGCGAGATCCGGGTCACAATTTGTATCGACTAAAGAAATAGTAGGAATCCCCAAAATGGCACATTCCCGAAGAGCTATATACTCTTTTTGCTGATCAAGGACGATCACAATGTCTGGCAATCTCGTCATATATTTGATCCCGCCGAGATACCTTTGCAAAGTAGATAATTTTCTCTTCAAGATTGCCACATCTCTTTTTGGGAGATGGTGGAATTTTCCCATTTTTTCTTCTGCTCTTAAGTCTCTAAATTGAGAAAGTCTAGTTTTCGTAATCGACCAATTCGTTAACATACCACTGAACCACTTTTTATTAACATAATGACAACGAGCCCTTATTGCAGCTGATGCTACTAAATCTGTTGCTCTTTTTTTGGTACCAACAATTAAGAAACTTTTTCCCTGACTTGCTGCATCAAAAACTAAATCACAAGCTTCTGATAAAAAACGAGCCGTTCTAGCGAGATTTATAATATGAGTACCTTTACGCTTTGCCGAAATGTAAGGGGCCATTTTAGGATTCCATTTCTTAATACCATGACCAAAATGAACTCCTGCTTCTATCATCTCTTTCAAATTAATGTTCCAATATCTTCTTGTCATTTTTTCCACACTTCCTTTTTTTTAATCCTACCATTCCATTACGGAATTTAGTTCTTTTTGAAGATTAAGAAAGATCCGAAATAGCTTGAAATAAATAATAATTGTTCCGAGAGAACCTTGTACTAAGATAAGAGTTGGCCATTGATACATGGTATAAACATAACCACCTTAATGAATTAACTGACTTGTTTTACTTATTAAAATAAAAATCTTAAAAATCTAAAATTTGACCTGTTAGTGTTCTAAGTTCAAAAGTCTAGTAAAGTAAAAAATATTTTTATGGGGGTTCTTATGTCTCATAAAAATTGTTTGTTACGTCAGAATCTGAAGAAACTAATTCTGTATGGAGAAACAAAAAATCTCTCATTTCCGACGCGAATAGATTTTTTTTTTTTATTTCGAAATAAAGGTTCTTGTCTTGTGGGGAACGATGCACAAATTTTTGGAATCCGGTACCAACAGGTATAATCCCCCCCAGAACTACGTTTTCTTTCAAGCCTTTCAACCAATCAATGCGACCTCGTAGGGCAGCTTTTGCTAAAACTCGAGCAGTTTCTTGAAAACTTGCTTCAGATATGAAACTTTGGGTATTCAGGGAAGCCCTTGTTATTCCCAATAAGATTGCCCGATAATAGATCGATTCATCCAAAGCTCGTCCTGCTCGTTCCGCTCGCAATAGTCCGATTAATTCCCCAGGCGAAAAAACATTAGACATTCCATCTTCGGAAACACCGCACTTTTGATGTTACTTGGCGTATAATAATCTCTATATGTCTATTATGGATCTGTACCCCTTGGGATCGATAAACCTTTTGGATTTTATTAACCAAAGAGATACGACTTTGGGCTATGGTTAGCTCAGCTCCAATCAAGAATCCCCAAGGGACCCCAAGAATTCTTGGTATACGCTCATTCCAATCCTCAATTCTCCTTTCGAGATTCGGGGATAATGAATCAATTGAACGCGCTTCAAAGATTTGTTCCACTTTTGGAAGACCTTGCGTTATGTCACTAGATCTCGATTTTTCATATATAAACGTAACTAACCTATCTCCCTTGTAAAGGATTTCTCCATAATGACCATTAACAGTTGCTCCTGTAGTGGCCAAATAAGGTTTAGCTGCTCTTATAACAAAGGAATTCATATTTACAATGAAAATTTGACCGGATTTTTTTATGTGCGATTTAAATAGACATACATTTTCACAAATAAATTGTCCAAGGTGAATTATTGCCAATGTCTCTTCCCAAGAATCATGATGGACAAAGTGACAATTCAAAAGGAATGGATCCAACATTATGTTACTATCGAAATTAGAAATCCTTTTATTTTCATCTATTAAAGAGTATTTAAGTTCTTGAAGTACTTGGAAGGTTTGTTTTAAATTGTCAACGAACAAATATTTTTTTAACAGGATTTTATTATGCGTTAGTAAATAGTAAGATGAAGAAAAATGCGATATACTAGCTACAATAGCGCCTAAGGGCCCAAAAATTTCTCGAATAGGAATTCTAGGATTCCATTCTTTTATCGCATTGGGATGTTTTGAATTCTTGAATAAACCAATTCGAGAACAGTTGGATGCCGACAAAATCATCAAAGAGTGGTATTCTTTATTTCGATTCAACAAAGTGCCAATAGCTTCTGGATGTTGGCTAAGTGATTCAATCTTCGCCTTGGAATAAAAAGAATTGATATTGGCGCGATCTAACCTATTATGGGGAATCGGTCCTGCACTTGTCCTACCATACCTTTTTCGTGTATACGAAATAGTGGACTTGACTAACTCAATTCTTAGGAAATCGCGAATAAGATCATTTGCTCTTACCTCAACAAGGGAAGCACCAGCCTTTTCTTTTTCTTCTTGTTCCCAATTCACTACTAAGCAAGTTCTAACAAATTGACTATTTGTGTGATAAATTCTTTGAGTTAACTTGCTATTTTCATGAGAAATAAAATTGACAAGTCGAATTTGGAGATTATTTTCTTCTTGCAAGAGATCCTGCGGGAAAAGTGTTGCTAAATTTCTTCCTTCGTCCATTTCATATGCCACTGTAGGGCGAACGGAAACAAAATACTTTTCCTTGCTCTTGAGAATTTTTTTCCGTTGAACATAGACCCAATTTTTCCTTTTTTTTGATTCCTTAGAATCTTTTTTTTGTCTTTCTGGCGGTATCAAACAGCCACCTAATATCTTATCCGCCTCTTCAGGAAAATGAATATCTCCGGAAAATATTTTGAGTTCCGTATGGCTTTTTTTTCTCTTCACTCGGACCAGTCCGCCTAGTCGACTTCTTGTATTTTTTGTGAGTTGTGTATTCACTCCAATAATACTATTGTCAAGTATCTTTAGGGATGAAGATCTCGGCAAGATATGAAGTTCTTGAAGAATGAAAAAAAACCGATCTACTTCTTTTTGGTATTTTAGACTAAATTCTTTTGTTCCTCGATGCTCAATCAAACCCTCTTTTTTTAAGATGGAATCTTCCTCTGGGCTCTCGTATTCGTCCTCTGAATCTTCTTCTGAGTCTTCCTCTAAAGTACCATATTTTTCCTCTGCGCTTTCCCCGGGGCTGCCATATTCGTCTTCTGAGTCTTCCTCTAGAGTTCCATATTCGTCCTCTTGGGTCCTATATTTGCTCTCTGGGCTCCCATATTCCTCTTCTGAGTCTTTCTCTAAAGTCCTATATTCGTTCTCTGGGTTCCCATATTCGTTTTCTGGGCTCCCATATTCGTCTTCTAGGGTTTCATATTCGTATTCGTCTTCTAGGATTCCATATTTAGATTCTTCTAGGGTTTCATATTCATATTCGTCCTCTCGGGTCCTGTATTCGTCTTCTAGGGTCTCATATTCCTCTTCTGAGTCTTCCGCTCGAGTCCTATATTCTTCTTCTAGGGTCCTATATCTAAATTTAACAATTCCTGAACCCTTTTTATCTTTTCTGTATCGGGGATCGTCAAAATAAGCAAAAATAGTATTTCTACGTAAAACACCCATAAGGGGGATTTCAATCGAAATCCCAAAACAGGATATTAGTTCTTTCTCTTGTTCTTGATGATATTGTAATGGAATGACGAACCTATTTCTTCGCTTTTTCGCCAACAAATCTGAATTATCTTGAAAAATAGAAGGATAGATAAAATTCCAATGGCCATTGGACATGATTCGATCCGACGTTGAATAATCAAGAATTTCCCTATCTTTTTTACCATAAGTATTCATTTGATCTTGATCCTTGTGGAGTGAAAAAGACGCTATACTGGATCTGCACATACTTACTGACAATATCCATAAATGGCTTGTTTTTGGTAATCGGCGAAGATTACCATATTGATATTCGGGCGCATGGTAAACATCAGTACTCCAGTGCATTTCGCCGTCTGATTCAGAATAAATATGCTTTTGTACCCTTTCTTTAAAATGTAAAGTGGACGTTCCGGCACGAATCTCCGCAATTACTTGTTCGGATTTTACATATTGATCATTTTGCACTAGAATCAAGCTTTTTGAGGGAATATTCACACTATATAGAATATCTTGACTCTGAATAGTTACATGCAAGTCTATATAACATAGAAAAGCAGGCTGCCCATGACGGGTACGTGTGGGGTGAACCAAATTCTCATTGAATTTTATTTTTCCATTCGAAGGGGATCGTACAAGGTCGGCAGTACCCCCTGTGAATACTCCGCCAGTATGAAAAGTTCTTAATGTTAGTTGAGTCCCTGGCTCCCCAATTGATTGACCTGCAATAATACCTACGGCTTCTCCCAATTCGACCAGATCACTATGAGTAGGACTCCGGCCATAGCATAATTGACAGATCCAAGAAGTGCTTCGGCAAGTAAAGGGGGTTCTAATATATATTGGTTGTGCTCGAAATGGTTGTGCTCGAAAGGCAGTTATGAATCGATTGACTAATCCAATTCCAATATCTTGATTTCGCGCGGCAATGCATCGTGAACCGATATATATATCGTCTGCTAATACACGACCAATTAGTGTTTGGACAAAAAGTTTTTCCGTCATCCCATTTTGAGGACTTACAGAAATACCTCGGATAGTACCACAATCTCTTCTACGCACAATAATATGTTGAACTACTTCAACAAGTCTACGTGTAAGATATCCAGCATCTGCTGTTCGCACAGCAGTATCTACAACCCCTTTGCGGGCTCCATAGCAGGAAATTATATATTCTGTCAAAGAAAGTCCCTCGCGTAAATTGCTTTGAATAGGTAAATCAATCATTTGTCCTTGAGGGTCCGACATTAATCCTCTCATACCTACTAATTGGTGTACTTGAGATGCATTTCCTCTGGCTCCTGAAAAAGACATTAGATAGACTGGATTAGAAGGATCCGTTATCCGAAAATTTGAATTCATTTCTTGTTTCAAATATTCACTTGTCGCATACCATATCTCAACAGATTGGCGTAATTTTTCTACCGCGTGTACAGCCCCATAATAATAGTGTTTCTCCAAAAGAAAACTCTGTTGTTCCGCGTCTTGGACTAACCATCCCTTAGAGGGTATTGTTAAAAGATCCTCGATTCCTAACGAAATCGATGTAGTAGTGGCTTGATGGAAGCCCAGAGTCTTTAGTTGATCCAGTATATGGGATGTATATCCCATTCCAAAATGATCTATTAATCTGCTAATAAGTCGTTTCATACCAGTTCCGTCTATCTCTTTATTATGAAAGACCAGATTGGCCCGTTCCGCCATACATAAGTACCCCCTTTTCGGCTGAGTAGGATTCGACAATTGCTGAGTAGGATTCGACAATGGGCCTGAGTCAGTGATTCGAAAATTTAATTAACTTAATTGCCTCAATCTCAATCTGGATTCGCGTGGCAAATAATGATGATACTAGGGAAATCGGAATGCCCCCCGAAAGGGGAGGGGCATCGCCGAATCTAACTTTCTTGTTTAGGTAGTGTATGAATAGGCCTGACTAAATCCTTGTATGGCTTCCTCTATTTCTCTATAAAAAGAAATATGACCAAGAGTGGTTCGAATGTATATCGAACGAATTTCTTTTTTTCTATTTCCCATTATTAGATAGTGGGCATAAATCTCATGATAAGTCCCCAAAGATTCATATTGAACTTCAATCGGAACTTCTCTTGACCCAATGACGCGTTGATCCAGGTTCCATCGTAGCCACAAGGGACTATCTAAACTGATTAGTTTTTGTCTATAAGCTCCCAGTGCATCATAAGAACTAGAAAAATGGGGTTCTTTATCTTTCCTATATTTAAAATTATTATTATTATTGTAATTTACTTTTAGATTTGGGTAGTTTCTGCAACTATTATATCTATTTGCACAAATACCTCGACGCTTTCCAATCGTTAATACATAAAGCCCGATAAGCATGTCTTGGGTTGGTACGCAAATAGGATCCCCAATAGCGGGAGATAAGAGATTCATATGAGAAAACATAAGTAAACGGGCTTCTGCCTGAGCTTCCAAGGATAAAGGTAGATGAACAGCCATTTGATCTCCATCAAAGTCCGCATTGAAACCCTTACACACTAATGGGTGTAAAGAAATAGTACGCCCCTCTACTAAAGTGGGTTGAAAGGCCTGTATGCCTAATCTATGCAGGGTAGGTGCTCTATTTAACAGTACAGGATGTCCCCGCATAACTTCTTGAAGTATTTCCCATACAATGGGTTCTTTTTCCCAAATTTTCCTTTTAGCAATCCTTACATTAGAAGTGGCGCGTTTCGTGATTAAATCGCGAATTACAAATAGCTGAAAAAGCTTTATTGCTATCTCTAGAGGTAATCCACATTGATGTAATGAAAGCGAAGGACCCACAACAATGACAGAACGCCCCGAGTAATCGACCCGTTTCCCAAGCAGAGTCTCGCGAAACCTTCCCTCTTTACCTTCAATTACATCTGAAAGTGATTTGTATACTTTATTGTGACCATCCCTCGTCGGTTGCCCGCGGGACCCACTATCAAGAAGTGTATCCACGGCTTCTTGTACCAATTTTTCCTGGCACATTACTAAATCTGCTGGCGCTAATTCACTTCTTTTTAATAGATAGGCAAGATTGTTGTTCCGACGGATAACTCTCTTATAAAGTTCATTAATGTCTGAAGTCACTACTTTATCTCCAGACCTATAAACAATAGGTCTCAATTCGGGAGGAAGAACCGGTAATAAGCACAAAACCATCCATTCTGGTTCTACATTTGTTTGAATAAAATGTTTCGCCAATTGCATGCGTCTAATCAAAAAAACTTTTCTTATTCGTCTTTTTCTATCTTCCCACTCATCTCCACTATACCCCTCGTCTTCTAATTCCTTCCATTCGACCAAAGAATTCTCTATAATAATTCGCAAATCCAAATCTGCTAATTGTTCTCTAATAGCACCTGCTCCTGTCGCAATTTCCCGATTTCGAAATGTTGCAAAGCCTGGGGTAGAAAAAAAGGGAGAAATGCTGTGGTTACAGGATGCAATTTCCTCTTCGAATAAACCTCGTAATCGTAAAAAAGTGGGTTTTTTAGTGCTGGGCCTAGCAAAAGAGAAATCGCCGTATACTAGGCCCTCCAACTTCTTAAGAGGTTTATCTAAAAGATTCGCGATATAACTAGGAAGACCTTTCAAATACCACACATGAGTCACGGGACATGCGAGTTTGATGTATCCCATTTGATATCTTCGTATCCGAGAATCCACAAATTCGACCCCGCATTTTTGGCAAAATCTTTCGTCTTCGTTTTCAGCTCCGCTCGCTCGAGAATTGCCACAAGCGCAAATCCCGCTTTTTATGGGTCCAAAGATTCTTTCGCAAAACAATCCATCTTTTTCTGGTTTATCGGTTTTATAATGAAAAGTAGAGGGCCTTGTGACTTCGCCAACGACTTCTCCATTAGGTAGGTTTTTGTTAGCCCAAGCCTTTATTTGTTGAGGGGAAACGAGTCCAATTTGAAGTTGTTGATGTTTATATTGGTCAATCATAAAATAGAAATAAGAAAAGAATTTATATTTATTCCGATCAAACTTCCTCCCTATTAACCTGGAAGTTCTTTTCAGATACAAGGAAATGATTCAGTTCTAGAGCCAAAGATCGTAGTTCTCGAACGAGCACTCGAAAAGATTCTGGAGGATCCTCATGATTAGGTATTCTTTTTCCCCAGATCGTAGCATTAAGTATTTCTTGGCGAGCTATAAGATGGTCAGATTTATAAGTAAGTATCTCTTGTAAAATATGAGCAACACCAAATCCTTCTAAAGCCCAAACTTCCATTTCTCCTACTCGTTGTCCCCCTTGCTTGGCTCTTCCTCTAACCGGTTGTTGTGTAACAAGTGAGTAGGGCCCAGTAGAACGCCCATGAATTTTCTCATCAACTTGATGAATTAATTTTAAGATATAGGACTTCCCTATTAGAACAGGTTGCTCAAAGGGGTCGCCTGTTCTTCCATCAAATATTCTGCTTTTTCCCGGGTACTCGGGTTCAAATACCCATGGATTTTTTGTTTCTTTACTGGCTTCATATAATTCTGAAAACACAAGTTTTCTTGAAGCCTCTTGCTCATATCTCTCATCAAAGGGTGCTATTCTATAATGTTTCTTTAGCAGATCCCCCGCTAATCCGAGCGAGCTTTCAAATATTTGTCCCACATTCATTCGGGAGGGTACTCCTAAGGGATTGAAGACCATATCAACGGGTGTTCCATCTTGCAAATAGGGCATATCTTGCCTAGGCAAAATTTTGGAAATGATCCCTTTATTCCCATGTCTTCCGGCTACTTTATCCCCAACTTTGATTTCACGTTTCTGTAAAATATATACACGAACCATTATGTCGAGCGGGTCCCTTTGGATCCATTTCACATCGATAACGCGCCCTCTTCCACCTATAGGTAATTTCAGAGAAGTTTCTTTTGAAGTGGAAACCTCAAGGCCAAATATGGCCCGTAATAATCCAGCTTCCGCGATATAAGATGATTCGCTCGCTATCTGAGGCGTTAATTTACCTACTAAAATATCACCAGTTTCTACCCAGGATCCCAACCTAACAACTCCATTTCTGTCCAAATTGCGGAGTAAATGTTCTTCTAGATGTGGTATTTCTTTAGTGATTTTTTCAGCGGAGCCCTGGCTTGTCGTATCCGTCTGAATTTCATATTTCCGGATGTGAAAAGAGGTATAAATATCTTCATATACCAAACGTTCGCTAATTAGTACTGCGTCTTCAAAATTGTAACCTTCCCATGGCATATAAGCTACTAATACGTTTTTTCCTAAAGCAAGTTCGCCCCCAATTGTAGCAGCTCCTTCTGCTAAAATTTGTCCTTTTTTAATGGATTTACCCCGTGGAACCCGGGGTTTTTGGTGCATACAAGTATTTTTGTTAGAGCGACGGTGGTTAACTAAAGGAATACTTATAGTCTTCCCACTACTTGATAAAAGTATCTTATGACTATCAGTAGAAATGATCTTTCCCTCGCGTTCGGCTATAATGGAAACCCTCGAATCTAGAGCTGTTTGGCGTTCCAATCCAGTTCCAACAATGCATTTCTCGGACCGAGAAAGCGGAACTGCTTGGCGCTGCATATTAGAACTCATTAAAGCCCGATTCGCATCATTGTGCTCAATAAAAGGAATGAGAGAACCCCCAATAGAAAAATATTGGAAAGGAAAAATACTTCTAACATGAATCTGTTCCCATGCAATAGTCAAGAATTCTTGACGGTATCTAGCCGGAACAACCTGTTCTTCCTGAATACCTTGATTCAAGGACAAAGAATTTCCTGCTGCTATCATATAATATTCATCTCTATTTGGTGATAGATAAACCACCTGTCTCTCTTTTTTTTCTTTTGCTTTCTCAGCAGATATTTCATAAAACGGACTCTCTATGGATCCCCACAAGTGATCAATTCTCGCATGAATTGTTAAGGATCCAGTAAGTCCAACATTGATTCCTTCAGACGTGTCAATTGGACAAATACGCCCATAGTGACTCGGATGAATATCTCGGCTCCGAAAACTTGCGGTTCTCCCCGTCAACCCTCCAGGACCTAAACAACTCACTTTTCGCCCATGAACAGTTTGTGTCAATGGATTCGTTTGATCAAAAACTTGAGATAACGGGTATGTGCCAAAAAAGGTCTCATAAGTAGTTATTAATAAAATTGAAGTTGAAGTTGGAGTTACCAAAGTTTGGGGAGTCGGTTTCGATTGACGTATGAATACTCTACGAATAGTTTTTTGAACTGCATGTTGTAAACGACCAAGAGCCAATCCGAATTGATCTTGTAACAGATCCGCAACCGAACGAATACGTTTATTTTTCAAGTGATTCATATCGTCATCGTCAAGTATACCCGTTCCAAATTTCATTCCAATCAAATGATCCGTAGCGGCCAATACATCTCGTGGTAACAAGAATGTATTGTTCTGAGGAATATCAAGATTAAGTCTCCGATTCATATTTCGTCGACCAATCCTTCCTAATTCACATTTTTGTTGAAAAAATTTCTTTTGTAATTCCTCGCATAAGGACTCCGAAAATACCAGGTCCCCACCTACACAAGCAAATTGTTGATAAAACTCCAAAATAGCTTTTTCTTTTGACTCAATCCTCTTCTTCTCTTTAGCATTCGGGAAAGACAAGAAAATTTCAGGGTAGGAAACATTATCCAGAATTTCTCTTAGATTCGAACCCATAGCTGATGATAGAACTAGAATAGATATCTTTTGTTTTCTACTCACGCGAGCCCATATCCTTTCTTTTTTATCAATTGCTAATTCCGATCTCCCCCCCCAATCTGATATTATAGTGCCAGTGTAGATAGAAATTCCCTTATGATCTAATTCCGAGCGGTAGTAAATACCAGGACTTAGCAATATTTGATTGATCACAATTCGGTATATTCCATTTATAATAAAGGTTCCTAAGGAATTCATTATAGGAATGTTTCCGATAGAAATGGTTTGCTTTTGCACATCGAAACCAAAAATTAATCTCGCAGATACATATAATTCGGAAGAATAGGTGAGTGATTCATACACAGCATCTCTTTCTTTTATCGAGGGTTCTAGCAGTTGATATCCTTTCGCAAATAATTGAAATGCAATTTCGTGATCTGGATCTTTAATTGTTGGAAACTTGTCAAGTTCTTCTGCCAAGGCTTGATTAATGAACCTACAAAATCCCTCGAATTGGATCTGACTAAATCCGGGTATTGTGGACATTCCCTCGTTTCCATTCCGGAGCATCTTAATCTTAAGTTTCCTGTTTATCAAAGAAAAATTCCATTATCAGCTCACTCTTCATCAATCCCTATGGATCGATCTAGCAATCATGGAATCTATATTCTGTTTACTGAATCACATGAAATTCTAGGGAACTCCACATACGTATTTCATATATGTATTTCATACATATGAATAGAGACCATTTGGACGAAAGTTCGAGTTTGCCAGGGGTACAAATGAAATGAAAATGAATTGATAAAACATTCCTACAAAAAAAATTCTGCCACTTATACTTTATGTTATGATATTCTAATCAGATTGGATGGCAAAGATTTCTCATTTTATCTCCTTTCTATGAATGTAATAAAGCCGTAATATAATATACTAGAAAGTTTGACTTTACTTCGATTTAGAATAGCGTGCTTACTTTAATTTCTCAAAATAATTTGAGGGTTCTTTTTTATTTCGGATCGGAGTAGTATAATTGCTAGAAAATTCAGTATTTCATTGTGGAATTCTAAAATAAAGTAAGTCCCTTTTTTAAGTACATGCCAATCTAGTTATCCACCTCTCCCCATATCCATGCTTTTCTTTTATCGTAATTTCACTTGGGTACGCCAAGATAGTCAGGTTATACTCTATATCAGAGCAAATTTCCTTTTTTTATTCAAGATATTTAATTTAATACTTTGAAAAATTAAAGCATGATTCCCCATAGAGATATGTACATAAAGGGGATCTTTGGATAATAATGCTGTTCGGACCTAAAGTTTACCTATACACGGATTAAGCATAAAGCCATAATATTTTATTATGCCATTGAAGGGGGGGGAGATAATACCGATTTAAGAGTAGTTCACTACTGCAATAAAAAAAAGAGAATTCTAGTTAACGGTTCCAATTTATTCTGAATTTTGCAGCCTGTGAATAGAAATCCACTTTTTCTTCTTTTTCATCTCAATAGAAAGAAATGGGAAGTTTTATTGTGTTAACAATGTATGTTTTAAGATAGAATCTATCGAGGAGAATAATAGAAACTGGATCAAAAAAAGCAGGAATAGATTTTTTGAAAAAGATTGGAAAAAAGTAAGTAGAATTATATTCAAAATAAAAGGGGCTTTTCGTAAGAAAACGTGGATGAATACTTGCTGTTTTCTAGATTTTTGATCGGATTTTTTGGCGGCATGGCCAAGCGGTAAGGCAGGGGACTGCAAATCCTTTATCCCCAGTTCAAATCTGGGTGCCGCCTGATCAATAAAATACTTAGGTTTTTTTTATAGTGCTGATCGAATTCGATAAATTTTTACTTCGCATAAGTTCGGGCAAGAGAGTAACTGGGCCTGCCGATACTGGGTTTAGAGAAACCATACCATAGTTCTATCCTCAAACTAGGGTTAGGGTTTGTTTTGACGGTAGTGGCCAAAATGGTTATCAATAGGGGTGAGGTAGTGTTTCCTTATTCTTTTATTATATGAATTTGAATTGGTTCTTAATTGAGATTCGATTTGATAATTTTAAAATACGAGGATAAGATGTCAGAAATCTTGGTATCCAAAGAAAGGTCCCTAAGGGGCATTCTTTTTTTTTTTCAATCTAAGATTCAAGAAGGGACTCCACGAAAGAATATCAAGACTTACTAATTATTATACATTTTTTTATCGTACATCTTATGTTACCTACATACACTAAAGTAAGGACTACTTAATTCTAACGAGAATCAGATTAAATAGGTCGATCAAAAATCAATTTAGGAGTTGTATTATGGATAAAATCTCTTCATTCTTTCATAGAATGATACAAAGCAAGGCTGCAGGGTTTAGGTCAAAAATAAACATTAGGTAAGGTAGGTATCCAATAAATATTTATCTATCGATAATTTTATGGTATATTCGGGCGTCCTTTGCTTAAAAAAAAAAAAAAGAGTAACAAAAGGAATAAAAAATCTTCCTATTCCCGCTTCTTCTATTCAGGACATCATTCCCGTACTCTTTCTTTTTTAAGGAAAAAAGGGCTATAGTATCTCGTATTTTTAATGCTCTCTAATTCTACCAGAATTCCTATAAGAATTTGTTAGGAGTAAATTCCTTGAACTGATTGATCCATGGCCTTAGGGCGGAATCCCTTTTTGACTCTGTACCCTTGATTCCACTATGATTATTGATCAATAGTAGAATAATCCCTTCATAGAAATAGGAGACATAATTTAGATGGATATAGTAAGTCTCGCTTGGGCTGCTTTAATGGTAGTCTTTACATTTTCTCTTTCACTAGTAGTATGGGGAAGGAGTGGACTCTAGGGATACTACTAATTGATTAAGTAATCAAATTGTTGTATCAATTCTTTTCTTTAATGGATCATTTTGCATTAATCATTTTGTCAAACGTTATTCTTTAATCTTTTTCTTTAGTTTTGTTTCACTCCTGTAAGAAACTCTTGTATTGTAAGTTGTAATGTAAGAAAGAGCCATTATACCAATTCAGAATTTCTACTAGAAATGACGAATGGTTAAAAAAAGTTCTATACATAAGAAAATTAGACTTTCTTCCACGGAACTATTCACGGCATATCACACATTTTCCATTTCCTTTTACTTTTTACTATAGTCTATTCTTCATATTATTTTTCTTTCCTTCCATGGATTCTTTGGTCAAGAATTGTCTTAGATTTTTTTATTTTGACCTGATTGAAATTAAGTGGATGCAATGAAAAAAGAAATTGAATTAGACTACTTAACTATTTCAATCTACTAATCTATTCTATGTAGATTCAAAGATAATATAATAGAAAGAATCTAAAGTGTCGTAGAAAAAACTATATGTAGTTCTTTCTACCACACTTTAAGATTCCAACCAGATCCTTTCATTTAAGACTTGGATTTTTTTTATTTAATCCCTTTTTAATTTCTTCAATGATTAATTGGAATTCCAATTAATTATTTTGGCTGACTGTTTTTACATAAATAATAAGTAAAAAAGAAGTAGGAACTAGAATGAACAGTGCAGTAGCAATAAATGCGAGAATATTGACTTCCATAACCTCTTTATTTTTTATTTTCACAATAACTCGGGATGTAATCCCATGGAGAGGAAAAAGGGGTATCTTGTAAATTCAAGGGTAGGGCTTGCATTCTGATAATACTGAATCAATTCAATATTATGAATATCGGATCTATCAAATCAATTCATGGATGAGAGTTATATTTCACGGATGAGAGTTATATAGTATAACATAGGAAGATCCTCTATCCACACTAAGACCAAAATGGGTTTTTTGATTGGATTAGGAATTCCCTCTTTTTTAATCCTTTTCTACTTTTTCTTTTCTATATCTCTAACCCACGAGCTTTCTTAATCTTATACTTTCTTAATCTTATACAATTTCCCTTCCTTTTTCTTATAGTTATACATACAATTATGTATGTATTATATGACCAACTTTCACTTTCTATGGGTCACATAGACATCCAAATAAGCAGTAGAAGTGAGATGGGGAAAAGAGGTCTGAAATAAAAAGGGAATACGATTTATGTATGGATTCCGGTAAAATACCGGTACTCTATTCCATAAGAGTGGAATAGGAAATTAAGATGAGGATGGTATCATCATAAAGAAAGATAGAGTAATATAATATCCTAAATTCTACTAATCCACATATCGTATGTGTGTCTTTCTTTATCGATTGGGAGTAGTGAAAAAAAAATTCCTATATGCCCTCCCTCCCTCTTTAATGAGAGATGCAAAATAAAAAAGTGAAGTAAGGGTGCCCTGTGGGTATTTGATCTTGCTCCCTGCCCCTTTTTTTCATGGAAAAAGGAAATATCAATTTCTCCATTCATTGAACCCTAGTTCGGGACTGACGGGGCTCGAACCCGCAGCTTCCGCCTTGACAGGGCGGTGCTCTGACCAATTGAACTACAATCCCCGCGGGGTGTATGGCATACCCATTCTTAAATAGAACCATAAGAAGATTCGATTCGTCTTTCGTACTCTAAGAAATAGACGAATCATATACTACATACCCACATATTATATTATACGTGGGTATAGTGAGAGTGACATAACTAGTATGTCGTGATTTTTTATCACTAAAAATGGATAATAATCCAGCCTTCAATAAGAAAAACTCTTTTGTTTGTAAGAAAGGAATGAGAGAGATATGGATTAGAAAAAAAAATTTCCCTTTTTTCTTTATCTTTTATTTCTATAGATCAGACATTTTATTTTATGGAAGAAAAACAAAAGGATTTAGTTCATACTCACGAAGCCCTAGATTTTTGGTTTGGGCCGAGCTGGATTTGAACCAGCGTAGACATTGTCAACGAATTTACAGTCCGTCCCCATTAACCACTCGGGCATCGACCCAGGAAGAATTTATTCTAGGGTTTTTGCTAATCTATGATTAACCTCCTTTCATAATACTCCCTACCCCCAGGGGAAGTCGAATCCCCGCTGCCTCCTTGAAAGAGAGATGTCCTGAACCACTAGACGATAGGGGCATCACTAGACGATAGGGCCATATACAACCGCTCGTGATTATACTATAATCATAGTATGAGCAGTTTTTTGGAATTGTCAATATACTCGAAAAGTATAAATAGATCCAAAGCAAAGAGTTTTTCCAACTTTTCTGTTATGTTTTCATCTAGGATTTTTTTTAGTTGATCGTTATAGATTAATTCTCCGTGCTTCATTTAGTGTTCATACCAAAAATGCATCCATCCCGCACTAAGTCATAAAATTCTCTAAAAATATAGAGAAAGTTTCAAAAACAAAGAAAAAAAGTGAATCAATTTAGTAGAAAAGTACTCTATCAGATTCGAACCAACGACTTACGTCTTAGCACGAGATTACTCTACCACTAATTTAAAAAGCCCTTTATCGGATTTGAACCGATGACTTATGCCTTACCATGGCATTACTCTACCACTGAGTTAAAAGGGCTTTTTATTTAATTCAAAAATTAGCCACTTGGATTTCCCATTATGGGTCTACTGCATAATGTACATATTATATATATAATATATAGAGATAGAGAGAGAGACATTATGTAGAGATTGTATATGTATATATCGATATCTTGAGAGCTCAAAATAAAATTAATAAAAAAAAACATACCCTACATAACATATCCAACTCTTCTTGGTTCAGGGTTTTCCGTTTCCGAAGACTAGTAAAATAGGCGGATTCTGGAACCCCAAGGATTCAACGGTATATGGATATGGAAAATATAAGATTTCCGATCCTAGCGGGAAAAGGCGGGGAACAGATACCCAATAGGATATAGGATCCTTGGGAGGAACTTTTGGTAATGGCCTTGATCCTCTATGCTATTTTTTATGTGTTCTTAGTTCTATTGAACTTTTTGCATTCTTTTAAACAAGAATCTAATAAACTAGAATTGAGTCAGTGGAAAAAAGGAGAGAGAGGAAAGTGTTAAATGGAGAGAGTCGACTAATCAGAGACTTTTAGGATCTTCTTTACATCAGGTAAATCTGTCGGCCCTGTCCGTTTTTTTCTTTAAGTTACGACTCTTTGCTGCTTACTTCTATCAAGCCATAGGGAAAGTCTATGATGAATTTGGAAAACTCATCTCACTCTTACTCTATGGCTCGGACTTAATGGGGGAAGAAAACATCTTCCATAATTTCTTTTTTGTTCAATTCTGGACAAAAAAGAAAAGGAAAAAAGGAATTTATAGGGACAGTGTTACCCCCTATATCCCCTAGTTTATATTGTAGGAATAATAAAACAATTTAGCAGTCTGACACACTTACGTCCTTGCAAAGTAAATAATTATTATTGTAGTCGTAACCGTAGAATAGGATCCTAATCAAAATAAATACATTTGGTTCAGGCGCTATTAGCATGGTAAGAAAAGATTTTTTTTACAGACCAGAGGGGCTATCTAAATCCTAAAGTAAAGGCGAGCGATCGAAGTAGAAGTACCAACGGCTCAGTGTCATGAACCTTCTCCATCTGATTCAATAAGGGGGAATTAGCCTTCTTGTCAAATGGCTATCCTTGACAAAGGGTACCATTTATACCATAATCTACAATGTAGCGGGTATAGTTTAGTGGTAAAAGTGTGATTCGTTCTATTAATAACTGAATTTGAAATGATATACTTAAGGCATCCTTAAGTTTTTTATTTTTATATTCCGATGAAAACTTTAGTTCTTATAAAGGATTAAATCCTTTTCCTCTCAATAGCATATTGAGGAAGAATATACATTCTGGCGATTTGTATCCAAAGACTAATTTAAATTGCATCCAAAATAAAAATAGGATTATGAGTACAGAGTCGCGAAGCATAATTTTGCATTGGATTAAGTATTCCAATTTTGAAAATATGAGTAAAGGATCTATGGATGAAGATACAAAAAAGTTGATTTCCAATCGTAA
>NW_028259998.1:0-29146 GCF_056163025.1 Triticum urartu | reverse complement strand
ACCAAAGAATCCATGGAAGGAAAGAAAAATAATATGAAGAATAGACTATAGTAAAAAGTAAAAGGAAATGGAAAATGTGTGATATGCCGTGAATAGTTCCGTGGAAGAAAGTCTAATTTTCTTATGTATAGAACTTTTTTTAACCATTCGTCATTTCTAGTAGAAATTCTGAATTGGTATAATGGCTCTTTCTTACATTACAACTTACAATACAAGAGTTTCTTACAGGAGTGAAACAAAACTAAAGAAAAAGATTAAAGAATAACGTTTGACAAAATGATTAATGCAAAATGATCCATTAAAGAAAAGAATTGATACAACAATTTGATTACTTAATCAATTAGTAGTATCCCTAGAGTCCACTCCTTCCCCATACTACTAGTGAAAGAGAAAATGTAAAGACTACCATTAAAGCAGCCCAAGCGAGACTTACTATATCCATCTAAATTATGTCTCCTATTTCTATGAAGGGATTATTCTACTATTGATCAATAATCATAGTGGAATCAAGGGTACAGAGTCAAAAAGGGATTCCGCCCTAAGGCCATGGATCAATCAGTTCAAGGAATTTACTCCTAACAAATTCTTATAGGAATTCTGGTAGAATTAGAGAGCATTAAAAATACGAGATACTATAGCCCTTTTTTCCTTAAAAAAGAAAGAGTACGGGAATGATGTCCTGAATAGAAGAAGCGGGAATAGGAAGATTTTTTATTCCTTTTGTTACTCTTTTTTTTTTTTTTAAGCAAAGGACGCCCGAATATACCATAAAATTATCGATAGATAAATATTTATTGGATACCTACCTTACCTAATGTTTATTTTTGACCTAAACCCTGCAGCCTTGCTTTGTATCATTCTATGAAAGAATGAAGAGATTTTATCCATAATACAACTCCTAAATTGATTTTTGATCGACCTATTTAATCTGATTCTCGTTAGAATTAAGTAGTCCTTACTTTAGTGTATGTAGGTAACATAAGATGTACGATAAAAAAATGTATAATAATTAGTAAGTCTTGATATTCTTTCGTGGAGTCCCTTCTTGAATCTTAGATTGAAAAAAAAAAAGAATGCCCCTTAGGGACCTTTCTTTGGATACCAAGATTTCTGACATCTTATCCTCGTATTTTAAAATTATCAAATCGAATCTCAATTAAGAACCAATTCAAATTCATATAATAAAAGAATAAGGAAACACTACCTCACCCCTATTGATAACCATTTTGGCCACTACCGTCAAAACAAACCCTAACCCTAGTTTGAGGATAGAACTATGGTATGGTTTCTCTAAACCCAGTATCGGCAGGCCCAGTTACTCTCTTGCCCGAACTTATGCGAAGTAAAAATTTATCGAATTCGATCAGCACTATAAAAAAAACCTAAGTATTTTATTGATCAGGCGGCACCCAGATTTGAACTGGGGATAAAGGATTTGCAGTCCCCTGCCTTACCGCTTGGCCATGCCGCCAAAAAATCCGATCAAAAATCTAGAAAACAGCAAGTATTCATCCACGTTTTCTTACGAAAAGCCCCTTTTATTTTGAATATAATTCTACTTACTTTTTTCCAATCTTTTTCAAAAAATCTATTCCTGCTTTTTTTGATCCAGTTTCTATTATTCTCCTCGATAGATTCTATCTTAAAACATACATTGTTAACACAATAAAACTTCCCATTTCTTTCTATTGAGATGAAAAAGAAGAAAAAGTGGATTTCTATTCACAGGCTGCAAAATTCAGAATAAATTGGAACCGTTAACTAGAATTCTCTTTTTTTTATTGCAGTAGTGAACTACTCTTAAATCGGTATTATCTCCCCCCCCTTCAATGGCATAATAAAATATTATGGCTTTATGCTTAATCCGTGTATAGGTAAACTTTAGGTCCGAACAGCATTATTATCCAAAGATCCCCTTTATGTACATATCTCTATGGGGAATCATGCTTTAATTTTTCAAAGTATTAAATTAAATATCTTGAATAAAAAAAGGAAATTTGCTCTGATATAGAGTATAACCTGACTATCTTGGCGTACCCAAGTGAAATTACGATAAAAGAAAAGCATGGATATGGGGAGAGGTGGATAACTAGATTGGCATGTACTTAAAAAAGGGACTTACTTTATTTTAGAATTCCACAATGAAATACTGAATTTTCTAGCAATTATACTACTCCGATCCGAAATAAAAAAGAACCCTCAAATTATTTTGAGAAATTAAAGTAAGCACGCTATTCTAAATCGAAGTAAAGTCAAACTTTCTAGTATATTATATTACGGCTTTATTACATTCATAGAAAGGAGATAAAATGAGAAATCTTTGCCATCCAATCTGATTAGAATATCATAACATAAAGTATAAGTGGCAGAATTTTTTTTGTAGGAATGTTTTATCAATTCATTTTCATTTCATTTGTACCCCTGGCAAACTCGAACTTTCGTCCAAATGGTCTCTATTCATATGTATGAAATACATATATGAAATACGTATGTGGAGTTCCCTAGAATTTCATGTGATTCAGTAAACAGAATATAGATTCCATGATTGCTAGATCGATCCATAGGGATTGATGAAGAGTGAGCTGATAATGGAATTTTTCTTTGATAAACAGGAAACTTAAGATTAAGATGCTCCGGAATGGAAACGAGGGAATGTCCACAATACCCGGATTTAGTCAGATCCAATTCGAGGGATTTTGTAGGTTCATTAATCAAGCCTTGGCAGAAGAACTTGACAAGTTTCCAACAATTAAAGATCCAGATCACGAAATTGCATTTCAATTATTTGCGAAAGGATATCAACTGCTAGAACCCTCGATAAAAGAAAGAGATGCTGTGTATGAATCACTCACCTATTCTTCCGAATTATATGTATCTGCGAGATTAATTTTTGGTTTCGATGTGCAAAAGCAAACCATTTCTATCGGAAACATTCCTATAATGAATTCCTTAGGAACCTTTATTATAAATGGAATATACCGAATTGTGATCAATCAAATATTGCTAAGTCCTGGTATTTACTACCGCTCGGAATTAGATCATAAGGGAATTTCTATCTACACTGGCACTATAATATCAGATTGGGGGGGGAGATCGGAATTAGCAATTGATAAAAAAGAAAGGATATGGGCTCGCGTGAGTAGAAAACAAAAGATATCTATTCTAGTTCTATCATCAGCTATGGGTTCGAATCTAAGAGAAATTCTGGATAATGTTTCCTACCCTGAAATTTTCTTGTCTTTCCCGAATGCTAAAGAGAAGAAGAGGATTGAGTCAAAAGAAAAAGCTATTTTGGAGTTTTATCAACAATTTGCTTGTGTAGGTGGGGACCTGGTATTTTCGGAGTCCTTATGCGAGGAATTACAAAAGAAATTTTTTCAACAAAAATGTGAATTAGGAAGGATTGGTCGACGAAATATGAATCGGAGACTTAATCTTGATATTCCTCAGAACAATACATTCTTGTTACCACGAGATGTATTGGCCGCTACGGATCATTTGATTGGAATGAAATTTGGAACGGGTATACTTGACGATGACGATATGAATCACTTGAAAAATAAACGTATTCGTTCGGTTGCGGATCTGTTACAAGATCAATTCGGATTGGCTCTTGGTCGTTTACAACATGCAGTTCAAAAAACTATTCGTAGAGTATTCATACGTCAATCGAAACCGACTCCCCAAACTTTGGTAACTCCAACTTCAACTTCAATTTTATTAATAACTACTTATGAGACCTTTTTTGGCACATACCCGTTATCTCAAGTTTTTGATCAAACGAATCCATTGACACAAACTGTTCATGGGCGAAAAGTGAGTTGTTTAGGTCCTGGAGGGTTGACGGGGAGAACCGCAAGTTTTCGGAGCCGAGATATTCATCCGAGTCACTATGGGCGTATTTGTCCAATTGACACGTCTGAAGGAATCAATGTTGGACTTACTGGATCCTTAACAATTCATGCGAGAATTGATCACTTGTGGGGATCCATAGAGAGTCCGTTTTATGAAATATCTGCTGAGAAAGCAAAAGAAAAAAAAGAGAGACAGGTGGTTTATCTATCACCAAATAGAGATGAATATTATATGATAGCAGCAGGAAATTCTTTGTCCTTGAATCAAGGTATTCAGGAAGAACAGGTTGTTCCGGCTAGATACCGTCAAGAATTCTTGACTATTGCATGGGAACAGATTCATGTTAGAAGTATTTTTCCTTTCCAATATTTTTCTATTGGGGGTTCTCTCATTCCTTTTATTGAGCACAATGATGCGAATCGGGCTTTAATGAGTTCTAATATGCAGCGCCAAGCAGTTCCGCTTTCTCGGTCCGAGAAATGCATTGTTGGAACTGGATTGGAACGCCAAACAGCTCTAGATTCGAGGGTTTCCATTATAGCCGAACGCGAGGGAAAGATCATTTCTACTGATAGTCATAAGATACTTTTATCAAGTAGTGGGAAGACTATAAGTATTCCTTTAGTTAACCACCGTCGCTCTAACAAAAATACTTGTATGCACCAAAAACCCCGGGTTCCACGGGGTAAATCCATTAAAAAAGGACAAATTTTAGCAGAAGGAGCTGCTACAATTGGGGGCGAACTTGCTTTAGGAAAAAACGTATTAGTAGCTTATATGCCATGGGAAGGTTACAATTTTGAAGACGCAGTACTAATTAGCGAACGTTTGGTATATGAAGATATTTATACCTCTTTTCACATCCGGAAATATGAAATTCAGACGGATACGACAAGCCAGGGCTCCGCTGAAAAAATCACTAAAGAAATACCACATCTAGAAGAACATTTACTCCGCAATTTGGACAGAAATGGAGTTGTTAGGTTGGGATCCTGGGTAGAAACTGGTGATATTTTAGTAGGTAAATTAACGCCTCAGATAGCGAGCGAATCATCTTATATCGCGGAAGCTGGATTATTACGGGCCATATTTGGCCTTGAGGTTTCCACTTCAAAAGAAACTTCTCTGAAATTACCTATAGGTGGAAGAGGGCGCGTTATCGATGTGAAATGGATCCAAAGGGACCCGCTCGACATAATGGTTCGTGTATATATTTTACAGAAACGTGAAATCAAAGTTGGGGATAAAGTAGCCGGAAGACATGGGAATAAAGGGATCATTTCCAAAATTTTGCCTAGGCAAGATATGCCCTATTTGCAAGATGGAACACCCGTTGATATGGTCTTCAATCCCTTAGGAGTACCCTCCCGAATGAATGTGGGACAAATATTTGAAAGCTCGCTCGGATTAGCGGGGGATCTGCTAAAGAAACATTATAGAATAGCACCCTTTGATGAGAGATATGAGCAAGAGGCTTCAAGAAAACTTGTGTTTTCAGAATTATATGAAGCCAGTAAAGAAACAAAAAATCCATGGGTATTTGAACCCGAGTACCCGGGAAAAAGCAGAATATTTGATGGAAGAACAGGCGACCCCTTTGAGCAACCTGTTCTAATAGGGAAGTCCTATATCTTAAAATTAATTCATCAAGTTGATGAGAAAATTCATGGGCGTTCTACTGGGCCCTACTCACTTGTTACACAACAACCGGTTAGAGGAAGAGCCAAGCAAGGGGGACAACGAGTAGGAGAAATGGAAGTTTGGGCTTTAGAAGGATTTGGTGTTGCTCATATTTTACAAGAGATACTTACTTATAAATCTGACCATCTTATAGCTCGCCAAGAAATACTTAATGCTACGATCTGGGGAAAAAGAATACCTAATCATGAGGATCCTCCAGAATCTTTTCGAGTGCTCGTTCGAGAACTACGATCTTTGGCTCTAGAACTGAATCATTTCCTTGTATCTGAAAAGAACTTCCAGGTTAATAGGGAGGAAGTTTGATCGGAATAAATATAAATTCTTTTCTTATTTCTATTTTATGATTGACCAATATAAACATCAACAACTTCAAATTGGACTCGTTTCCCCTCAACAAATAAAGGCTTGGGCTAACAAAAACCTACCTAATGGAGAAGTCGTTGGCGAAGTCACAAGGCCCTCTACTTTTCATTATAAAACCGATAAACCAGAAAAAGATGGATTGTTTTGCGAAAGAATCTTTGGACCCATAAAAAGCGGGATTTGCGCTTGTGGCAATTCTCGAGCGAGCGGAGCTGAAAACGAAGACGAAAGATTTTGCCAAAAATGCGGGGTCGAATTTGTGGATTCTCGGATACGAAGATATCAAATGGGATACATCAAACTCGCATGTCCCGTGACTCATGTGTGGTATTTGAAAGGTCTTCCTAGTTATATCGCGAATCTTTTAGATAAACCTCTTAAGAAGTTGGAGGGCCTAGTATACGGCGATTTCTCTTTTGCTAGGCCCAGCACTAAAAAACCCACTTTTTTACGATTACGAGGTTTATTCGAAGAGGAAATTGCATCCTGTAACCACAGCATTTCTCCCTTTTTTTCTACCCCAGGCTTTGCAACATTTCGAAATCGGGAAATTGCGACAGGAGCAGGTGCTATTAGAGAACAATTAGCAGATTTGGATTTGCGAATTATTATAGAGAATTCTTTGGTCGAATGGAAGGAATTAGAAGACGAGGGGTATAGTGGAGATGAGTGGGAAGATAGAAAAAGACGAATAAGAAAAGTTTTTTTGATTAGACGCATGCAATTGGCGAAACATTTTATTCAAACAAATGTAGAACCAGAATGGATGGTTTTGTGCTTATTACCGGTTCTTCCTCCCGAATTGAGACCTATTGTTTATAGGTCTGGAGATAAAGTAGTGACTTCAGACATTAATGAACTTTATAAGAGAGTTATCCGTCGGAACAACAATCTTGCCTATCTATTAAAAAGAAGTGAATTAGCGCCAGCAGATTTAGTAATGTGCCAGGAAAAATTGGTACAAGAAGCCGTGGATACACTTCTTGATAGTGGGTCCCGCGGGCAACCGACGAGGGATGGTCACAATAAAGTATACAAATCACTTTCAGATGTAATTGAAGGTAAAGAGGGAAGGTTTCGCGAGACTCTGCTTGGGAAACGGGTCGATTACTCGGGGCGTTCTGTCATTGTTGTGGGTCCTTCGCTTTCATTACATCAATGTGGATTACCTCTAGAGATAGCAATAAAGCTTTTTCAGCTATTTGTAATTCGCGATTTAATCACGAAACGCGCCACTTCTAATGTAAGGATTGCTAAAAGGAAAATTTGGGAAAAAGAACCCATTGTATGGGAAATACTTCAAGAAGTTATGCGGGGACATCCTGTACTGTTAAATAGAGCACCTACCCTGCATAGATTAGGCATACAGGCCTTTCAACCCACTTTAGTAGAGGGGCGTACTATTTCTTTACACCCATTAGTGTGTAAGGGTTTCAATGCGGACTTTGATGGAGATCAAATGGCTGTTCATCTACCTTTATCCTTGGAAGCTCAGGCAGAAGCCCGTTTACTTATGTTTTCTCATATGAATCTCTTATCTCCCGCTATTGGGGATCCTATTTGCGTACCAACCCAAGACATGCTTATCGGGCTTTATGTATTAACGATTGGAAAGCGTCGAGGTATTTGTGCAAATAGATATAATAGTTGCAGAAACTACCCAAATCTAAAAGTAAATTACAATAATAATAATAATTTTAAATATAGGAAAGATAAAGAACCCCATTTTTCTAGTTCTTATGATGCACTGGGAGCTTATAGACAAAAACTAATCAGTTTAGATAGTCCCTTGTGGCTACGATGGAACCTGGATCAACGCGTCATTGGGTCAAGAGAAGTTCCGATTGAAGTTCAATATGAATCTTTGGGGACTTATCATGAGATTTATGCCCACTATCTAATAATGGGAAATAGAAAAAAAGAAATTCGTTCGATATACATTCGAACCACTCTTGGTCATATTTCTTTTTATAGAGAAATAGAGGAAGCCATACAAGGATTTAGTCAGGCCTATTCATACACTACCTAAACAAGAAAGTTAGATTCGGCGATGCCCCTCCCCTTTCGGGGGGCATTCCGATTTCCCTAGTATCATCATTATTTGCCACGCGAATCCAGATTGAGATTGAGGCAATTAAGTTAATTAAATTTTCGAATCACTGACTCAGGCCCATTGTCGAATCCTACTCAGCAATTGTCGAATCCTACTCAGCCGAAAAGGGGGTACTTATGTATGGCGGAACGGGCCAATCTGGTCTTTCATAATAAAGAGATAGACGGAACTGGTATGAAACGACTTATTAGCAGATTAATAGATCATTTTGGAATGGGATATACATCCCATATACTGGATCAACTAAAGACTCTGGGCTTCCATCAAGCCACTACTACATCGATTTCGTTAGGAATCGAGGATCTTTTAACAATACCCTCTAAGGGATGGTTAGTCCAAGACGCGGAACAACAGAGTTTTCTTTTGGAGAAACACTATTATTATGGGGCTGTACACGCGGTAGAAAAATTACGCCAATCTGTTGAGATATGGTATGCGACAAGTGAATATTTGAAACAAGAAATGAATTCAAATTTTCGGATAACGGATCCTTCTAATCCAGTCTATCTAATGTCTTTTTCAGGAGCCAGAGGAAATGCATCTCAAGTACACCAATTAGTAGGTATGAGAGGATTAATGTCGGACCCTCAAGGACAAATGATTGATTTACCTATTCAAAGCAATTTACGCGAGGGACTTTCTTTGACAGAATATATAATTTCCTGCTATGGAGCCCGCAAAGGGGTTGTAGATACTGCTGTGCGAACAGCAGATGCTGGATATCTTACACGTAGACTTGTTGAAGTAGTTCAACATATTATTGTGCGTAGAAGAGATTGTGGTACTATCCGAGGTATTTCTGTAAGTCCTCAAAATGGGATGACGGAAAAACTTTTTGTCCAAACACTAATTGGTCGTGTATTAGCAGACGATATATATATCGGTTCACGATGCATTGCCGCGCGAAATCAAGATATTGGAATTGGATTAGTCAATCGATTCATAACTGCCTTTCGAGCACAACCATTTCGAGCACAACCAATATATATTAGAACCCCCTTTACTTGCCGAAGCACTTCTTGGATCTGTCAATTATGCTATGGCCGGAGTCCTACTCATAGTGATCTGGTCGAATTGGGAGAAGCCGTAGGTATTATTGCAGGTCAATCAATTGGGGAGCCAGGGACTCAACTAACATTAAGAACTTTTCATACTGGCGGAGTATTCACAGGGGGTACTGCCGACCTTGTACGATCCCCTTCGAATGGAAAAATAAAATTCAATGAGAATTTGGTTCACCCCACACGTACCCGTCATGGGCAGCCTGCTTTTCTATGTTATATAGACTTGCATGTAACTATTCAGAGTCAAGATATTCTATATAGTGTGAATATTCCCTCAAAAAGCTTGATTCTAGTGCAAAATGATCAATATGTAAAATCCGAACAAGTAATTGCGGAGATTCGTGCCGGAACGTCCACTTTACATTTTAAAGAAAGGGTACAAAAGCATATTTATTCTGAATCAGACGGCGAAATGCACTGGAGTACTGATGTTTACCATGCGCCCGAATATCAATATGGTAATCTTCGCCGATTACCAAAAACAAGCCATTTATGGATATTGTCAGTAAGTATGTGCAGATCCAGTATAGCGTCTTTTTCACTCCACAAGGATCAAGATCAAATGAATACTTATGGTAAAAAAGATAGGGAAATTCTTGATTATTCAACGTCGGATCGAATCATGTCCAATGGCCATTGGAATTTTATCTATCCTTCTATTTTTCAAGATAATTCAGATTTGTTGGCGAAAAAGCGAAGAAATAGGTTCGTCATTCCATTACAATATCATCAAGAACAAGAGAAAGAACTAATATCCTGTTTTGGGATTTCGATTGAAATCCCCCTTATGGGTGTTTTACGTAGAAATACTATTTTTGCTTATTTTGACGATCCCCGATACAGAAAAGATAAAAAGGGTTCAGGAATTGTTAAATTTAGATATAGGACCCTAGAAGAAGAATATAGGACTCGAGCGGAAGACTCAGAAGAGGAATATGAGACCCTAGAAGACGAATACAGGACCCGAGAGGACGAATATGAATATGAAACCCTAGAAGAATCTAAATATGGAATCCTAGAAGACGAATACGAATATGAAACCCTAGAAGACGAATATGGGAGCCCAGAAAACGAATATGGGAACCCAGAGAACGAATATAGGACTTTAGAGAAAGACTCAGAAGAGGAATATGGGAGCCCAGAGAGCAAATATAGGACCCAAGAGGACGAATATGGAACTCTAGAGGAAGACTCAGAAGACGAATATGGCAGCCCCGGGGAAAGCGCAGAGGAAAAATATGGTACTTTAGAGGAAGACTCAGAAGAAGATTCAGAGGACGAATACGAGAGCCCAGAGGAAGATTCCATCTTAAAAAAAGAGGGTTTGATTGAGCATCGAGGAACAAAAGAATTTAGTCTAAAATACCAAAAAGAAGTAGATCGGTTTTTTTTCATTCTTCAAGAACTTCATATCTTGCCGAGATCTTCATCCCTAAAGATACTTGACAATAGTATTATTGGAGTGAATACACAACTCACAAAAAATACAAGAAGTCGACTAGGCGGACTGGTCCGAGTGAAGAGAAAAAAAAGCCATACGGAACTCAAAATATTTTCCGGAGATATTCATTTTCCTGAAGAGAGGCGGATAAGATATTAGGTGGCTGTTTGATACCGCCAGAAAGACAAAAAAAAGATTCTAAGGAATCAAAAAAAAGGAAAAATTGGGTCTATGTTCAACGGAAAAAAATTCTCAAGAGCAAGGAAAAGTATTTTGTTTCCGTTCGCCCTACAGTGGCATATGAAATGGACGAAGGAAGAAATTTAGCAACACTTTTCCCGCAGGATCTCTTGCAAGAAGAAAATAATCTCCAAATTCGACTTGTCAATTTTATTTCTCATGAAAATAGCAAGTTAACTCAAAGAATTTATCACACAAATAGTCAATTTGTTAGAACTTGCTTAGTAGTGAATTGGGAACAAGAAGAAAAAGAAAAGGCTGGTGCTTCCCTTGTTGAGGTAAGAGCAAATGATCTTATTCGCGATTTCCTAAGAATTGAGTTAGTCAAGTCCACTATTTCGTATACACGAAAAAGGTATGGTAGGACAAGTGCAGGACCGATTCCCCATAATAGGTTAGATCGCGCCAATATCAATTCTTTTTATTCCAAGGCGAAGATTGAATCACTTAGCCAACATCCAGAAGCTATTGGCACTTTGTTGAATCGAAATAAAGAATACCACTCTTTGATGATTTTGTCGGCATCCAACTGTTCTCGAATTGGTTTATTCAAGAATTCAAAACATCCCAATGCGATAAAAGAATGGAATCCTAGAATTCCTATTCGAGAAATTTTTGGGCCCTTAGGCGCTATTGTAGCTAGTATATCGCATTTTTCTTCATCTTACTATTTACTAACGCATAATAAAATCCTGTTAAAAAAATATTTGTTCGTTGACAATTTAAAACAAACCTTCCAAGTACTTCAAGAACTTAAATACTCTTTAATAGATGAAAATAAAAGGATTTCTAATTTCGATAGTAACATAATGTTGGATCCATTCCTTTTGAATTGTCACTTTGTCCATCATGATTCTTGGGAAGAGACATTGGCAATAATTCACCTTGGACAATTTATTTGTGAAAATGTATGTCTATTTAAATCGCACATAAAAAAATCCGGTCAAATTTTCATTGTAAATATGAATTCCTTTGTTATAAGAGCAGCTAAACCTTATTTGGCCACTACAGGAGCAACTGTTAATGGTCATTATGGAGAAATCCTTTACAAGGGAGATAGGTTAGTTACGTTTATATATGAAAAATCGAGATCTAGTGACATAACGCAAGGTCTTCCAAAAGTGGAACAAATCTTTGAAGCGCGTTCAATTGATTCATTATCCCCGAATCTCGAAAGGAGAATTGAGGATTGGAATGAGCGTATACCAAGAATTCTTGGGGTCCCTTGGGGATTCTTGATTGGAGCTGAGCTAACCATAGCCCAAAGTCGTATCTCTTTGGTTAATAAAATCCAAAAGGTTTATCGATCCCAAGGGGTACAGATCCATAATAGACATATAGAGATTATTATACGCCAAGTAACATCAAAAGTGCGGGTTTCCGAAGATGGAATGTCTAATGTTTTTTCGCCTGGGGAATTAATCGGACTATTGCGAGCGGAACGAGCAGGACGAGCTTTGGATGAATCGATCTATTATCGGGCAATCTTATTGGGAATAACAAGGGCTTCCCTGAATACCCAAAGTTTCATATCTGAAGCAAGTTTTCAAGAAACTGCTCGAGTTTTAGCAAAAGCTGCCCTACGAGGTCGCATTGATTGGTTGAAAGGCTTGAAAGAAAACGTAGTTCTGGGGGGGATTATACCTGTTGGTACCGGATTCCAAAAATTTGTGCATCGTTCCCCACAAGACAAGAACCTTTATTTCGAAATAAAAAAAAAAAATCTATTCGCGTCGGAAATGAGAGATTTTTTGTTTCTCCATACAGAATTAGTTTCTTCAGATTCTGACGTAACAAACAATTTTTATGAGACATAAGAACCCCCATAAAAATATTTTTTACTTTACTAGACTTTTGAACTTAGAACACTAACAGGTCAAATTTTAGATTTTTAAGATTTTTATTTTAATAAGTAAAACAAGTCAGTTAATTCATTAAGGTGGTTATGTTTATACCATGTATCAATGGCCAACTCTTATCTTAGTACAAGGTTCTCTCGGAACAATTATTATTTATTTCAAGCTATTTCGGATCTTTCTTAATCTTCAAAAAGAACTAAATTCCGTAATGGAATGGTAGGATTAAAAAAAAGGAAGTGTGGAAAAAATGACAAGAAGATATTGGAACATTAATTTGAAAGAGATGATAGAAGCAGGAGTTCATTTTGGTCATGGTATTAAGAAATGGAATCCTAAAATGGCCCCTTACATTTCGGCAAAGCGTAAAGGTACTCATATTATAAATCTCGCTAGAACGGCTCGTTTTTTATCAGAAGCTTGTGATTTAGTTTTTGATGCAGCAAGTCAGGGAAAAAGTTTCTTAATTGTTGGTACCAAAAAAAGAGCAACAGATTTAGTAGCATCAGCTGCAATAAGGGCTCGTTGTCATTATGTTAATAAAAAGTGGTTCAGTGGTATGTTAACGAATTGGTCGATTACGAAAACTAGACTTTCTCAATTTAGAGACTTAAGAGCAGAAGAAAAAATGGGAAAATTCCACCATCTCCCAAAAAGAGATGTGGCAATCTTGAAGAGAAAATTATCTACTTTGCAAAGGTATCTCGGCGGGATCAAATATATGACGAGATTGCCAGACATTGTGATCGTCCTTGATCAGCAAAAAGAGTATATAGCTCTTCGGGAATGTGCCATTTTGGGGATTCCTACTATTTCTTTAGTCGATACAAATTGTGACCCGGATCTCGCGAATATATCGATTCCAGCCAACGATGACACTATGACTTCAATTCGATTGATTCTTAACAAATTAGTATTTTCAATTTGTGAGGGCCGTTCTCTCTATATAAGAAATCGTTGATTAAGAATATATAGTGAATTCTTGGGCAACTGCGTAAATTTATGGAATCACTTACTTTACTATATCTTTTTTTTTGCATAGAATTTTTTTTGCATAGAAAAAAGAAGGGGAATATTGATATATATTAGAGGGTATTGATATATATTATGATCTGATGTGCTTTCTTGGTATCCTAAATATAAGATTAATACTTCAAGTTGCTGAGTTGAGAAAGAGATGGTTGAATCAAAAGAATTCCTTTTTTGAAGTTCAATTTTTATCAGAGGACAATATGAATATTATACCTTGTTCCATTAAAACACTCAAGGGGTTATACGATATATCGGGTGTAGAAGTAGGCCAACACTTCTATTGGCAAATAGGAGGTTTCCAAATTCATGCCCAAGTACTCATCACTTCTTGGGTCGTAATTACTATCTTGCTAGGTTCAGTTGTCATAGCTGTTCGGAATCCACAAACCATCCCGACCGACGGTCAGAATTTTTTTGAATATGTCCTTGAGTTTATTCGAGACTTGAGCAAAACTCAGATTGGAGAAGAATATGGTCCCTGGGTTCCCTTTATTGGAACTATGTTCCTTTTTATTTTTGTTTCGAATTGGTCGGGTGCTCTTTTACCTTGGAAAATTATAGAGTTACCCCATGGGGAATTAGCAGCGCCCACGAATGATATAAATACTACTGTTGCTTTAGCTTTACTCACGTCAGCGGCATATTTTTATGCTGGTCTTAGCAAAAAAGGATTGAGCTATTTCGAGAAATATATTAAACCAACTCCAATCCTTTTACCAATTAACATCCTAGAAGATTTCACAAAACCATTATCGCTTAGCTTTCGACTTTTCGGGAATATATTGGCGGATGAATTAGTCGTTGTTGTTCTTGTTTCTTTAGTCCCCTTAGTAATCCCTATACCGGTCATGTTTCTTGGATTATTTACAAGCGGTATTCAAGCTCTTATTTTTGCAACATTAGCCGCAGCCTATATAGGTGAATCCATGGAGGGTCATCATTGAATTGACTCTTTTTGGAAATAGTATTTTTTTTTTTTGCAGCTTAGCTCAATTCATGCATGGTTCCAGATAATCTGCTTGGTTGCAAAAAAATAGTTAGAAATGCGTATGAATATATAGCCTAGAGTTGTAGGAGAGAGAATAGAATAGACTATATTATGGAATTTTCAAAGTATATATGCATTAAGGAGGGTGGAGTCAGGCTAGATCTATACTATAATATCCTTAATGTCTATAAGTGGAGTCCTCTTTTATGCAGGTTTCCACTTTAAGCAATGATTTTAGAATCCGATTCAATAGAAAATGAGAAAATATGCAAACAAAATAGAAGAAACAAATGTATATATATAGGATATTATATTATATATTCCTAGGTTAGATTCATTATCTAATCCGATATATGGATATGGAATTCCCTTCTATGTAGTTCGGACAATTCACATTATCATTTCAATTTGATTTCAATTTGTACTTTTTAGTTACTTTACTTCTCCCCAATAGAGCTTAGAAGTAAGAATTTATTGGTTGATTGTATCCTTAACCATTTCTTTTTTTTGACACGAGGAACTACTCACCATGAATCCACTAATTGCTGCTGCTTCTGTTATTGCTGCTGGATTGGCCGTAGGGCTTGCTTCTATTGGACCTGGAGTTGGTCAAGGTACTGCTGCAGGACAAGCTGTAGAAGGTATTGCGAGACAGCCAGAAGCAGAAGGTAAAATACGAGGTACTTTATTGCTTAGTCTAGCTTTTATGGAAGCTTTAACAATTTATGGACTAGTTGTGGCACTAGCGCTTTTATTTGCGAACCCTTTTGTTTAATCTTAAAAAAAAAATTCTTTCGATTTCGATTAGATACTTTTTTCTTTTTTTAGTAAATTGGTATTTGCTTCCACAATTCCAATTATATCAATACTTTATTTAATTTACTCCTATTTATTACTCCTGGAATTATCTATTTATCGGGACAGATAATACCCCATTCTAGGAAGGGCTGAGTTGAGTATTATTAATTTAGAAGATATGCTCACCTTCTTATTTCCCGTCCTTAGTTTAGGAAAGTGGAAAGTTTTTTCCTTTTATTTTAGGAATTTTGGGAACAGAACATTTCAACAAAGGAAGTCTTTCACCGGTCAAACAAGACGTAAGACTTAATCTAAAAGAAATTACTAGATTGAATCTATTTGCATTAAAAAAACCGATCAAAAAAGGGCGAGCGAAGTAAGTGATCGAAAAACTTTGTTCTTTGTTCGTCCTATCTATAAGAGGAGAGCATATGAAAAATGTAACCCATTCTTTCGTTTTTTTAGCTCACTGGCCATCCGCTGGCAGTTTCGGGCTTAATACCGATATTTTAGCAACAAATCTAATAAATCTAACTGTAGTGGTTGGTGTTTTGATTTTTTTTGGAAAGGGAGTGTGTGCGAGTTGTCTATTTCAAGAATAGATTGGATCTATCCGGCTGCACTTTATAATATTTTTTAGTATTTTTCGGATAAATAAGAAAAGGGTGCACGATCTCGACGAATTACTTCTGAATAAATTCAGAAATCATATGGAAGAACCATAGCATTTCGCGACTCATTGGTAAATCAACTTTGATTCTCTATAAACCAAGAATGTGAGACCATTAACACGGTTAAAGCTAAACTGCTTGAAGTCCAGGCAAAAAGAGGTACTCTTTCTACAACTATATTAGTATTAGTACCAATTTAAACGGGAAATAGCTAATGTAAAATTTATCTGATATAGAACACTCATATCGATAAAATGGTTTGAACTATTTACTAGAAAAAAAAGGGGGCACCCTGCCCTTTTTTAACCAATGCCGAATCGACGACCTATGTATAAAAAAGAGAAATTTTTTGGATTTGAAGAAAAAAAAAATAAAAAAGAATTCTATTAATTTTCATTTTCCATTTATTTAGTTAGTTTTTCTTAATGAAATTGAAATTATTAACTAGAGGGCAAATAAAAATAAAGAAACAACTTTGCTGACCATGATATATTTTTATCTAGGCGGAAGAGTCCTCTTAATATTTATCTAGTCTTATATAGGTTTCGGTATATTGAAATATAAACATAAAAAAGAAGATAGAGGATAGGCTCATTACTTAAAAAAAAGATATGGAAATAGCTATAGAAAAAAAAAAAGGAGCGTGAGAGCCAAATGAATCGAAAGATTCATGTTTGGTTCGGGAAGAGATCATAAAAGTTGTAAACTTACAAAATAATCTACTTTCATTAAAAGATTTATTAGATAATCGAAAACAGAGGATCTTGAGTACTATTCGAAATTCAGAAGAATTGCGTAGAGGGACCATTGAGCAACTCGAAAAAGCTCGGATTCGATTACAGAAAGTCGAACTAGAAGCGGATGAGTATCGAATGAATGGATACTCTGAGATAGAACGAGAAAAAGCAAATTTGATTAATGCTACTTCTATTAGTTTGGAACAATTGGAAAAGTCTAAAAACGAAACCCTTTATTTTGAAAAACAAAGGGCAATGAATCAGGTCCGACAGCGGGTTTTCCAACAGGCCGTACAAGGAGCTCTAGGAACTCTGAATAGTTGTTTGAATACCGAGTTACATTTCCGTACGATTCGTGCTAATATTGGCATTCTCGGGTCCCTGGAATGGAAGAAATAATTAAATTAATTAGGCCTTGAACTTCTACTTTCGTTTAGAATTTAGGCATTATTTTTCCCCTTGCTTCCGAAAAAAGAGTCAAGAAACACTAATGGCAACCCTTCGAGTCGACGAAATTCATAAAATTCTCCGCGAACGTATTGAACAATATAATAGGAAAGTAGGGATTGAGAATATAGGTCGCGTAGTTCAAGTGGGGGATGGGATTGCTCGTATTATAGGTCTTGGTGAAATAATGTCAGGTGAATTAGTCGAATTTGCAGAAGGTACTAGGGGTATTGCTCTGAATTTGGAATCCAAAAATGTTGGGATTGTATTAATGGGCGATGGGTTGATGATACAAGAGGGAAGTTTTGTAAAAGCAACAGGAAGAATTGCTCAGATACCCGTGAGTGAGGCTTACTTGGGTCGTGTTGTAAATGCTCTGGCTAAACCTATTGATGGGAAAGGCGAAATTATAGCTTCCGAATCTCGCTTAATTGAATCTCCTGCTCCAAGTATAATTTCCAGGCGTTCCGTATACGAACCTCTTCAAACAGGGCTTATTGCTATCGATTCGATGATCCCTATAGGGCGCGGTCAGCGAGAGTTAATTATTGGGGACAGACAGACTGGCAAAACAGCAGTAGCCACAGATACAATTCTCAATCAAAAAGGGCAAGGTGTAATATGTGTTTATGTAGCTATCGGTCAAAGAGCATCCTCCGTAGCTCAAGTAGTAACTACTTTCCATGAGGAGGGGGCCATGGAATACACTATTGTAGTAGCTGAAATGGCGGATTCACCTGCTACATTACAATACCTCGCTCCTTATACGGGAGCAGCCCTGGCTGAGTATTTTATGTACCGCGAACGGCATACTTTAATAATTTATGATGATCTCTCCAAACAGGCACAAGCTTATCGCCAAATGTCCCTTCTATTAAGAAGACCTCCCGGACGTGAGGCTTATCCAGGGGATGTTTTTTATTTGCATTCACGCCTTTTAGAAAGAGCCGCTAAATTAAATTCTCTTTTAGGCGAAGGAAGTATGACCGCTTTACCAATAGTTGAGACTCAATCTGGAGACGTTTCCGCCTATATTCCTACTAATGTAATCTCCATTACAGATGGACAAATATTCTTATCTGCGGATCTATTCAATGCCGGAATTCGACCCGCTATTAATGTGGGTATTTCTGTTTCCAGAGTAGGATCCGCGGCTCAAATTAAAGCCATGAAACAAGTAGCTGGCAAATCAAAATTGGAACTAGCGCAATTCGCAGAGTTACAAGCCTTTGCACAATTCGCCTCTGCTCTCGATAAAACAAGTCAGAATCAATTGGCAAGGGGTCGACGATTAAGGGAATTGCTTAAACAATCCCAGGCAAATCCTCTCCCAGTGGAAGAGCAGATAGCTACTATTTATACCGGAACAAGAGGATATCTTGATTCGTTAGAAATTGAACAGGTAAATAAATTTCTGGATGAGTTACGTAAACATCTAAAAGATACTAAACCTCAATTCCAAGAAATTATATCTTCTAGCAAGACATTCACCGAGCAAGCGGAAATCCTTTTGAAGGAAGCTATTCAGGAACAGCTGGAACGGTTTTCTCTTCAGTAACAAATAAATTTTGCATGTCTACTCTTGTTAGTAGAATAGGAATCGTTGAGAAAGCTTTTTCATTTGAATCATGCAAAAAAGTTTTCTTTGTTTTTAGTTTAGTATAGTTATTTAAAGAATAGATAGAAATAAGATTGCGTCCAATAGGATTTGAACCTATACCAAAGGTTTAGAAGACCTCTGTCCTATCCATTAGACAATGGACGCTTTTCTTTCATATTTTATTCTTTCTTTTATTTTTTTGCTTCTTCCGAGAAAAAACTGTTAGACCAAAACTCTTTTAGGAAATCAAAAAATCCAGATACAAATGCATGATGTATATATTATATCATGCATATATCATAAAGAAGGAGTATGGAGGCGGTAGTGGGAATCGAACCCGCAACCCCAAGGTTATGAGCCTTATGAGCTACCAAACTGCTCTATACTCTTAAACTAAAGAGGGGTAACTAGTGGATAAAAGAGGGTTGGATACGCCCCTCTACCAATATCTATACAAATAGAATAGTCCATTTATACAGAATGGTAAAGAGGGCTCCTCTATGATTATCAATTCCAGAAATCCATACAAATACGAAAGGGTATTTTATCCTTACCAACTGGATCTTGTTGCACCCGGTAACAAACATTCATAAACCATTTCTCGAAGTACGTGTCCGGATAGCCCAAAATGTCGATAGTTAGCTCTAGGTCTTCCGGTCAAAAAACAACGTCGATGAAGGCGTGTAGGTGCACTATTACGCGGTAGGGATTGCAATTTTTCTCGCATTTTCGTTTTTTCACTCAAACTCAAGGGAGAAACTTTGCTTCTTATCTTTTTTTTTAAAGATTGACGAATCAAATGATATTTCTGTTCTAATTTCTGCCGCTTCTTCTCCCTCTGAATCAAACTTTTTTTTGCCATAATGTGTCGTTGCTATTATTACCAAGTATACGGTTCTAATCCTAGATGGAAAAATAAATAGAAAAAGAAATCTAAAAAGGCAGATCCTCCCTCTCTATCAAGAGTAATGAACTAGGTGCTGATACAGTACAAAAAAACAAACTAAATTAACCAAACTTGCCTGATGTTGAGGCAATCAAGAAAGCTGCATAAGTGAATATATAACCCACGGAAAAGTGAGCTAATCCAACCAATCTTGCTTGCACAATGGAAAGAGCCACGGGCTTATCTCTCCAGCGAATTAAATTAGCTAAAGGTGTGCGTTCATGAGCCCATGCTAAAGTCTCAATTAATTCCTGCCAATACCCCCGCCAGGAAATTAAGAACATAAATCCAGTAGCCCAAACAAGATGTCCAAATAAGAACATCCACGCCCATACCGATAAACTATTCATCCCAAAAGGATTATATCCATTGATAAGTTGTGAAGAGTTTAACCATAGGTAATCTCTTAACCATCCCATCAAATAAGTGGAGGATTCATTAAATTGTGAAACGTTGCCCTGCCATAATGTGATATGTTTCCAATGCCAATAAAAAGTAACCCACCCAATGGTATTTAACATCCAGAAAACTGCCAAATAAAATGCGTCCCAAGCAGAAATATCACAAGTACCCGCCGCGCCCTGGGCCGTCACAAGGAAAACTATATCCAAAATCCTTTTTATCTGGCATTAATTTGGAACCGCGTGCATCTAAAGCGCCCTTTACTAAAATCAATGTAGTTGTATGCAAACCTAGAGCAATAGCATGATGAACCAAGAAATCCCCAGGTCCTATTGTTAAGAAAAGCGAATTACTATTCTCATTAACAGCATTCAACCATCCGGGCAACCATAGGCTTCGACCCGCATTGAAAGCGGGGCCATTCGTTGAAGATAAGAGTATATCGAACCCATATGTCGTCTTGCCATGAGCAGATTGTATCCATTGGGCAAATATAGGTTCGATCAAGATTTGCTTTTCTGGAGTACCAAAAGCAAGCATGACGTCGTTATGAACATAAAGGCCCAAGGTATGGAATCCTAGAAAGAGGCTAGCCCAACTTAAATGAGATATGATAGCTTCTTTATGGTCTAACATTCTTGCCAATACATTATCCTCATTCTGTTCCGGATTGTAATCCCTAATGAAAAAAATAGCTCCATGAGCAAAAGCCCCTGTCATGATGAACCCTGCAATATATTGGTGATGAGTATATAAAGCAGCTTGAGTAGTAAAGTCTTGTGCTATGAATGCATAAGGAGGTAAAGAGTACATATGTTGAGCTACTAAGGAAGTAATAACCCCTAAAGAAGCTAGAGCAAGACCTAACTGAAAATGAATCGAATTGTTGATTGTGTCATAAAGGCCCTTATGCCCACGCCCTAATCGACCCCCCGGAGGAGTATGCGCTTCTAAAAGATCTTTAATACTGTGCCCAATTCCGAAGTTAGTTCGATACATGTGACCGGCAATGAGAAAAATAAATGCAATAGCTAAATGATGGTGAGCCATATCGGTCAGCCACAAACTTTGTGTTTGTGGATGGAATCCCCCAAGAAGAGTTAGAATGGCAGTTCCCGCTCCTTGAGCGGTACCAAATAAATGATTACTCGAATCAGGGTTTTGGGCATAAAGATTCCATTGACCCGTCAAAAGGGGTCCCAACCCCTGGGGATAGGGTAATACATCTAAGAAATTATTCCATCGAACGTACTCCCCCCTGGATGCGGGAATAGCAACATGAACTAAATGTCCTGTCCAAGCCAAAGAACTTACCCCGAAAAGTCCTGACAAATGATGATTGAGACGAGATTCCGCGTTTTTGAACCACGAAAGGCTTGGTTTCCATTTGGGTTGTAGATGTAACCAACCCGCTATTAAGGACAGCGTAGAAAGAAATAATAGAAAAAGAGCTCCAGTATAAAGATCCTCATTGGTGCGTAATCCTATTGTATACCACCACTGATAAACTCCAGAATAAGCAATATTCACTGGACCAGCAGCACCTCCTCGAGTAAAGGCTTCCACAGCGGGTTGACCAAAATGAGGATCCCAAATCGCATGAGCAATAGGTCTTACGTGTAAAGGATCCTGTATCCATGATTCAAAATTTCCTTGCCAAGCTACATGAAACAGATTTCCGGACGTCCATAGAAAGATTATTGCTAATTGCCCAAAGTGAGAAGCAAAAATGTTCTGATAAAGACGTTCTTCAGTAATATCATCATGACTTTCGAAATCATGTGCGGTAGCAATACCAAACCAAATACGACGAGTAGTGGGGTCCTGAGCTAAGCCTTGGCTAAACCTGGGAAATCTTAATTCCATAATGCCTTTCAAATCCTCCTAGCCACTATCCTACTGCAATAATTCTCGCTAAGAAGAATGCCCATGTCGTGGCAATTCCACCCAGAAGGTAATGGGTTACTCCTACAGCGCGTCCTTGTATAATGCTCAAGGCTCTAGGCTGAGTAGCAGGAGCAACTTTTAATTTGTTATGAGCCCAAACGATAGATTCAATGAGTTCTTGCCAATAACCACGGCCGCTGAATAAAAACATTAAACTGAAGGCCCAGACAAAATGAGCACCTAAGAAAAAAAGACCATATGCAGATAATGAAGAACCATAAGACTGAATGACTTGCGATGCCTGTGCCCACAAGAAATCTCGAAGCCACCCATTAATCGTAATGGAACTCTGTGCAAAGTTTCCCCCTGTAATATGAGTTACCACCCCTTGATCACTTATAGTACCCCAAACATCCGACTGCATTTTCCAACTGAAATGGAAAATGACTACCGAAATTGCATTGTACATCCAGAATAAACCTAAGAAAACATGATCCCAGGCGGATACTTGACATGTTCCCCCTCGGCCAGGCCCATCGCAAGGAAAGCGAAAACCTAGATTTGCTTTATCGGGTATCAAACGGGAACTCCGAGCAAATAAAACACCTTTCAAAAGTATTAATACAGTCACATGTATGGTAAATGCATGAATGTGATGGACTAAAAAATCTGCGGTTCCTAATGGAATAGGTAACAAAGCCACTTTGCCACCTACTGCTACTAACTCGCCGCCTCCCCACGTTAAGCTAGTACTTGTTGTTGCACCAGGAGCTGTTACGCCAGGCGCAGTAGCATGGATATTTTGTACCCATTGAGCAAAGATAGGTTGTAATTGTATGGCAGTATCCGAAAACATATCTTGTGGACGGCCTAAAGCACTCATGGTATCATTATGAATGTACAAGCCAAAACTGTGAAAACCTAGAAATATACATACCCAGTTAAGGTGGGATATGATTGCATCGCGGTGTCTAAGGACGCGATCTAATAGATCGTTGTATCGAGTAGTTGGATCATAGTCTCTTACCATAAAAATTGCTGCATGTGCAGCAGCACCGACTATTAGAAATCCGCCAATCCACATGTGGTGTGTGAACAAGGAAAGTTGTGTACCATAGTCAGTAGCTAGGTATGGATAGGGAGGCATAGAATACATATGATGAGCTACAACAATGGTTGTAGAGCCTAGCATAGCTAGGTTAAGAGATAATTGAGCATGCCATGACGTTGTTAAGATTTCATAAAGACCCTTATGGCCTTGTCCTGTAAATGGGCCCTTGTGAGCCTCCAAAATATCTTTAAGTCCATGGCCAATACCCCAATTGGTCCTATACATATGACCTGCGATTAGGAAAAGAATAGCAATAGCTAAATGATGGTGCGCAATATCGGTCAGCCAGAGACCACCGGTTACTGGATCTAGTCCTCCGCGAAAAGTCAGAAATTCTGCGTATTTGGACCAATTTAAAGTGAAAAAAGGGGTTGCTCCTTCGGCAAAACTAGGATAAAGTTGAGCCAAAAGGTCCCGATTCAAGATAAATTCATGAGGAAGTGGTATCTCTTTAGGATCCACCCCAGCGTCAAGAAATTGGTTAATTGGTAAAGATACATGAATTTGGTGCCCCGCCCAAGAAAGAGACCCAAGTCCTAATAATCCCGCTAAGTGGTGATTCAACATGGATTCTACATCTTGGAACCAGGCCAATTTGGGAGCGGCTTTGTGATAATGGAACCAACCAGCAAAAAGCATTAACGCTGCAAAAATCAATGCACCAATTGCAGTACAATAGAGTTGTAATTCACTAGTTATTCCAGATGCTCGCCAAAGCTGAAAAAAACCAGAGGTTATTTGGATTCCTCGGAAACCCCCGCCTACATCACCATTCAATATTTCTTGCCCTACTATAGGCCAAACTACCTGAGCACTGGGTCCAATGTGAGTAGGATCACTTAGCCATGCTTCATAATTGGAAAAACGGGCGCCATGAAAGTACATGCCACTCAACCAAAGAAAGATAATGGAAAGTTGCCCGAAATGAGCACTAAAGACTTTTCGAGAAATCTCCTCCAAATCACCAGTATGACTATCGAAATCGTGAGCATCAGCATGTAGGTTCCAGATCCAAGTGGTAGTATCAGGGCCCTTAGCTAGTGTTCTTGAGAAATGGCCGGGTCTGGCCCATTCCTCAAAAGATGTTTTTACAGGATCCCTATCCACAACAATTTTTACTTCTGGTTCCGGCGAACGAATAATCATTAAGTCCTCCTCTTTCCGGACAAGACATACAAAGAGACCCGCCAACTGTCTTTTTAGTGAATCTTTGAAAGATATATATTTTGAAAGATAGATTTTGAAAGATAGATTTTGAAAGATAGATATTGTGATTAGTTCTTTTCTTTACTATCTACCATCCTTCTATTTTTTTTTTAGTTATTCACTGGAGCAATTATATATTGAAGTCAATCCGAGGCAAGTGTTCGGGTCTATTATGACATAAAGATTAGGTGCCTAACGGACATTGTTTATCTTGAAAAACAAATATTTCTCGACGTAAGAAAAAAATCTTTTTTATTTTTAATTTAAGAAACTAGTGTATTTTTTTTGAGGGCATAAGCTCCTATCTATATCTACTTTCCTTGAGCATAATATAGGGTTTTTTATTTGATTCTAAATTCCAAGATAACTCATTAGAATTATTAATAAGATGGTCCTAATATATTAGCAATATTTAGATTGCCCCCTCTTTTTATTCACTTTATTACTTCTATTCTAGACCCTATCCCTATGGTTTATTCTTATGAAATATCATATAAAATAGAAGGTATAAGAAATGGATATAATGAAATTCTTGATTCGATCTTACGACCTAATTTATTTGATTAATGGATCAACAACCAAACCACCCATTTTATGAAAAAGAAGGAGCATGGTCTTATTCAAATTCAAAGCGCTTCGTAATCTTCAACCAGTTCTGTGCTTCAATATAATTTCCCGGAGTAAGCGCTATAGCTTGTTTCCAATATTCAGCAGCTTGATCAAACCAAGCTTCCGCAATTTCCGAATCACCCTGTAGAATGGCCTGTTCTCCTCGGTCGGAATAGGAAGTTCCTTCCCTTAGAACCGTACTTGAGAGTTTCCTACCTCATACGGCTCAGAAATTGCTATCTGAATTTCCCCTATCTTAACTGAATTCGATTTATCAAAAATCGATCCAATTTGTTCTTGGGTTAAGCAGAAGAAATTAATTACCTAAGTTTCAAACCCTAATTTTTATCAATAATCAGTTTGATCTTTTTTCCCACCTTCAGAAGAATGAAGCATAGATAGATATAGAGCCTTCGTTCAAATTTTCTGAGAGGTAACTATCCCGGTTTCATATATGAAATCTCTATAGAATCCTTGAAAAAGACTTTTTTCCATAAGAAAGAAAAAAGAACTTACTATCTTTGGGATCTGATACTACACCGCTGCTTAATCCCTTAGTGGATCGGCTCTATTACATAAGCGGATTCCTAAATTTTGCCCCATATCATGGGATAAGTAAGCAGTTTTTTTTTAGTTGTATCGACCCAGTCGCTCACTAATTGATCTTTACGGTGCTTTCTCTATCAATTTGAGAAACTTTATCCATAGAGTAGTAGTATAGGCCATACTTTCTTCGTTTTTTGATTCTCGTGAAGTGTCCTTCCTTCCTACAGCTGATAGGGAAAAATCGTTGTTTTTACGATCCCTATGTAGAAAGCCCTTTTTTTCTAGTATTTACTAGAAAATTTGATCCTCTCTTTTTTTTTTTTCTTTCTATAGTGGAGATAGTCGCACGTAATGACAGATCACGGCCATATTATTAAAAGCTTGCGGTAAGAAGGGGTTTCGTTCTAGTGCCCGGAAATAATATTCCAAAGCCTTTGTATGCTCTCCATTGCTTGTGTGTATAAGGCCTATGTTATAGAGTATATAACTTCGATCATAGGGATCGATTTCTAGTCGCGTAGCTTCATAATAATTTTGCAAAGCTTCCGCATAATTTCCTTCGGATTGAGCCAACATCCGTTACGGTCGTTCATTCTATTCAAAAAATCTCCGTTCCAAAACCGTACATGAGGTTTTCATCTCATACGGCTCCTCCCTTCTGTACATAATAGTACTAAGCGAAATAATCTATAGAATCAAAATAGAATTAGTCCCGTCTCATTATGAACCGAAAGGGGCTGGTATTTTTCCAAGAAATCTCTAGCCAACCTTCCCACAAGAGGTTTTTCTTAACACCAATGAATTCTATTAATGCTAGAGGAAAACGATAAGCTCCAATAATTTCTTTGTTCTCAACGCCTCCTATTTAGAGGAATTAGCTACTTCAACGATCTTTGATGGTTATAGGGGTATCCAAAGTACAAACCTGATGGTTGTTTGTTATCCCAACCATTCTTCCCAGCCCTGATACCGATCAGGAAAGGGGTAATTTCTAACAAAGTTTTTCTCTTGTTGATTCCTATTTCTAGGTGTAGTGCTTTTCTCCCCTATGCTGCCTACGGATACTAATAGAGTAGGATTGGCCTGTAATCCATACCATACCATATCCTGTAGGTGTAACCTTTCGCTCAATACTCAAATCTACAATTGAAGTATCTGAAGCCGCATCAATCGAGGATACACGACGGAAGGAATTGTTAGTTCGCCTCACCTTCCCGAAGCGTGGGTTTGTTTGCTTTACAAATTTGGTTCTCTCTATGCCAACCCCCCTCTCTTTTTCGTAAGACTGAGGTATAGGTAGGGCTAAAAAAAAGCAAAAAAAAGAGTCAAATCGCACCATCTCTATAATAAGTAAATGCCTTTTTTTCTCCTGAGGTTGTCGGAATTATTCGCAATAAAATATTGGCTACAATTGAGGAGGTCTTATCAATGAAATTTCCATTTCCACGGGATCTAGGCATAATTCCCAACCCATTCTATATAGAATTGTTTTCATTCCTTCACAAAATAACATAAAAACAAACACATTCGATTCTTATAATTATAAATAGATTGATCCATATGCTCTACTCTAAATCCATATGCTTTAAATGGATAAGAGAGATATGGATTTTCCGCTCAGCTCAAATTGTATCCTTTTCCTTCTGCTTGGACACGAAGAGATATGAAATATTTGACTAAGACTGGATTTCATTCCACTTTCCTATTTCTGAACAACAACTTATGTTATCAACTATTTCGTGTTTTCAAAGTTATTAATTGTCTCATACCCTATTTTTGATTTCGATAGTATGGTGTAGCGTATCTTATGCAAACGGAATTCTAAGGTTTCTTTATTTTATTATGCAATAAGAAGAATTCTTCCATTTTCTTTTTCTTTAGTTGCGGGAAAACCCAAATTAAAACTTTTATTTTATAGCGAGCGCAATTTCTAGTAAAAAATCCTGTATCCTTCCACTTAGATCAAAAGGAATTTTTCCAATAGAACTATGGAACCCCCGAGTGGTTGCGGTTGTACCTGTACTGCAGGAATAAGAAAACTCGCTATTCACTCAGTTTATTTTCCATAATAAGTTATGTAGGAGAGATGGCCGAGCGGTTCAAGGCGTAGCATTGGAACTGCTATGTAGACTTTTGTTTACCGAGGGTTCGAATCCCTCTCTTTCCGTTTTTCTTAATTCATCAACGTTAAGGATCACAATGTATCAAATCAAATAACAATTTTTTCCAGCAATAATATAATATCTTATATTATCTTATTTTGATTTAATAGAAATTAGAAATTCTCTATAGCAAATTACTGTGGTATGTAAAATACACATAGAGGAAAAAAGAAAAAAGGATCCTAATCCTAGGGTTAATCAATTTTAGCTAGTTGATGGGAAAATACAAATTAATGGTAATGGTCTTAGGGCGATTTAGTTCGGGGAAAGGGGAAGGGGAAGAAAATTCTATGAACCTTTCCTTTTTTCGTTAAGTTCAAGTCTGACGAGAGTAATATTCTACAACTAACAACTCATTTATTTTGAGACCGACCCACTTCCTATCTAGGATTTTATTTACTAGTCCTTTATATTCCAACGTGTCAATCGCCAAATGCTTTGGCAATTTCCCCGGGTCCGATGAAGCAATATAATTTTGAACCAGACCTTTTGATCTTTGGTTATCTTTCGTAGTAATAATATCTCGGGGTTTGCAACGAAAACTTGGTATATTGACTATACGACCATTAACTAAAATATGTCTATGGTTGACTAATTGGCGGGCCCCAGGAATGGTTGAAGCCATACCCAATCGAAAAAGGATATTATCCAAACGCATTTCAAGTAATTGTAGTAAAACCTGGCCTGTTGACCTTTTTGCTTTTCCAGCGATATGTACATATCTAAGTAATTGTCGTTCTGTCAGACCATAATGAAAACGCAATTTCTGTTTTTCTTGAAGACGAATACGATATTGCTCCTTTTTCCCAGAATTGAATTTTTTTTTAAGATTACTTCCGGATTTAGGTGTTTTTCTAGTGAGTCCTGGTAAAGCTCCCAGACGGCGTATTTTTTTTAAACGAGGTCCTCGATAACGGGACATGAAGACTCCTTTTTTTATTTTATTGAAATTTCATTTTACACAATTAATTTCATTGTATTTACATTACAGAATACATCGAAATTAAAACTGAATTAAACTACAGGATAAACAGAGTAAAATCAACTAAAGTACCCCAAAAAATGGAATTTCATCAAAATCTTTTTTTTTTGTATATATATTATTTATTTTATTGTTTTGTATCTAGCAAAATTGTAAGGTAAAAAACATAAAAGATCCTGGATTCTCCATTTAATTCGGAAAAAAAGAGATTCTTGTTCGTAGAACATCGATAGAGAAAAAAAAGCCGACTATCGGATTTGAACCGATGACCCTCGCATTACAAATGCGATGCTCTAACCTCTGAGCTAAGTGGGCTTACATAACGGAAATAGTGTAACAAATAGAAATAGGTATAGTATAGGAAATCCGTAAAATCTCAGATATTAGTT
>NW_028259997.1:0-29163 GCF_056163025.1 Triticum urartu | reverse complement strand
ATAGAAACGATGGAACCCACTATTTTTTTTAGTATTATTAGAATGAATTTGTTATTTCGTATAGAAATAACTGAACGGAGTGGAATAAAAAATCGTGGTTGGGAAGGTTACTATAGCAAAAGCCATTGGAATTAATATTTTATATATCGGAATAATTAGTTTTGTTATTAATGAGAAAAAGGGTGGCTAAAAGAAGAGAAATCATTAGTTATTCATTAAGGTTAATTTGATTCAATGACCAGAGTTCCGCGAGGATATATAGCCCGGAGACGACGAACAAAAATGCGTTCATTTGCCTCAAACTTTAGAGGGGCTCATTTAAGACTTAATCGAATGATTACCCAACAGGTAAAAAGAGCTTTTGTTTCCTCTCATCGAGATAGAGGTAGGCAAAAGAGGGATTTTCGTCGTTTGTGGATCACTCGGATAAACGCAGCAACGCGGGTATATAAAGTATTCGATAGTTATAGTAAATTAATACACAACCTGTACAAGAAGAAATTGATTCTTAATCGTAAAATGCTTGCACAAGTAGCTGTATCAAATCCAAATAATCTTTACACGATTTCCAATAAAATAAAGATCATCAATTAAAGGTATAAATAAAGTAATATACTGGAATAATAAAAGATGAATTCCCGGAGAGGGAACTCCGGGAAGATACAATAAATTAAGATTAAGTGGTAGGAATCAACGAGCTGGATTACTTTCTTTATAATATATATAGGTCTGGCCCTTTCGAATTCGAATAAAACATCAACAATCGGAACTTAAGTTCCGGTTGTTGTTTCTTAAATTTTGGTTGTTGTTTCTTAAGTTTCGATTGGAATTGTACTTTTGCGTTAATTGAGGAATATGTCTATTTTTTCTGGGTCTAGAACCTGTAATTATTGAAATTGACTGGGCTTGAAATTGCTTTTCGTTCTCATAGTTACGAAACGGTAAGAAAGATAAAATACGAGCCTGTTTTATAGCAAGAGTAATTAATCGTTGTTGTTTCAAGGTTAATCTATTTATTCGTCTCGATAATATTTTTCCTTGTTCACTAATAAATCTATTAATTAAACTCATGTTTCTATAATCAATTCGATCTCCCGGGCCAATCCGGGGACGCCTACGAAAAGGTTGTTTAGATTTACGAAAAGGTTGCTTGAATTTACGAAAAGTTTGCTTGGATTTACGAAAGGGTTGCTTGGATTTATTAAAAGTTTGCTTGGATTTACTAAAGGGTTGCTTAGATTTAAGAAAAGGTTGTTTAGATGTATACATGATTTATTCCTTATTTAAAATTTGAAAATTTGAAAATTCACTTCTTTATTTTATTAATTTAGGATCCAGAAGAAGTAGTTTTTCTTTGATCCATATCTTATTTGATTCATATTATAGTATATGAATACCCTCTATACATATGAAATAATATCTACCGGAAATCAGATGAGTTGATTTGTATTTTGTATTCTATACTATGTTTTCTTTATATATTAAATATGAAGTTCTTACTCTTTCTGTTGTTTGGAAAGATCAAACACACGATGTTCCTATTTCTTTATTTCGTGATGAGTCGTATGCTTGCGACAATAACGACAAAATTTTTTGAATTCTAATTGTCCGGGTGTATTGTGGCGATTCTTTTGAGTACTATATCTAGAAATCCCCGTCGATTCCTCATTGGCACCTTTTCGAACACAACTGATGCATTCCAAAATAACTCTGATTCTAACATCTTTTCCCTTGGCCATGAACCTCCTTTTCTTTTTGGATTGACTTAACTTAATTCTTCTACTTATTCTTTTATTCTTCTATTTTGAATCCGAAGAAGAAGAATAAAATTCATTAGAATAATTTTTTTTTATTCTTTAATTAAGTAATAAAAAATAGAGAAATAATTAAAGAATACAATCCTTGTCGAATTAGCAAAGATTTTGGTTCGAAATCCTTTCATTTAATTAGCCAGCCCCGCCTTTTCTATGCTCTGATTTCTGAGGCCTTATTTAGCTTGGGTACCCCTTTAAATTGAATTTCTATTTTCAAAAATGGGGTTTACCAAATTTTTAATGACTCTGAGGTTCAACCCAATCCATCTTTTCTTTCTTTTTCCTTCCGATACTAAAAAAAGATTGAAAAGGATCAAATTTTGTCATATCACGAAGAAATCTATCCCTCCCATAGCAATAACTAGAATTAAAAAAAAGGGAATGACAAAGCATCTGGGAATAAACGATTAATTTCTATCAATAAACCTGCTAAAGCACCAAACCATAGAGTACTTAGCACGGGTGCTACAGAGAGATATGTTTTTATATCCCGCATTGAAAATCCTCCTTCCTTGTTGGAATACATATATGATCATAAACTCTTGCCCAAGATTGTTATGCTATATATAAAATGAACCATATCGACGAAATTTTCCTATCCCTAAAAAAGAAAAAGATGACCCCTTCTTCCTATATATTACCAAGGAAAAGTAATCCTTCTTTTATAGGCGAAATTATATTGGATTTTATATGTATATAATTCCTTAATTATATGAGACCAAAAAGAAGAAATGACACGAGGGTTCTATATATAGATAGAGAAAGAAAGAAGAAGAAAATTATGATGTGGAAAAGAAGACAGGAATTGTGTACAATGGCATTGTACAACAATTTAATTTGGAAAAGGGATGTAGCGCAGCTTGGTAGCGCGTTTGTTTTGGGTACAAAATGTCACAGGTTCAAATCCTGTCATCCCTACCTATTACTTCTTTCTTCTTTATAGGCAGTAGCGACGAGATCAATTAAAGTAAAGTGGGTATAACTTGAATTTGTGGAGACTATACGTACGTGAGATACATTAGGAATAGAAAAAGATTTTCTTTTTGAATGAATGAAAGCGCTCTTAGTTCAGTTCGGTAGAACGCGGGTCTCCAAAACCCGATGTCGTAGGTTCAAATCCTACAGAGCGTGATTCCATCTATTTTATGTCGAAGCAGAGTAAAATAACTTAACAAAATTGAATTGTAACTCCAATTTCAATTTGACCTCCTCTCTGGTCTGGAGGAGGTCAATCAAAAAAAAAAAATGACTCAATCAAAGATCCAACTGATCCCCACGCCTGTATTGCAAATACGCAGTCACGAATAATCCCGCTAAAGTAATAGGAATTAGGCCTAAGACGATTCCAAATAGAAAAACTTCAATCATTTCGATTTGTTCGAGGGGATAAAAAAAGAGGTACGATCTATCCCTAAATAGTACTCTAAATTATCCACGAATCTCAATGACCAAGAAAAGAATTCCTAATTAGTCTGGAAAAGAGTCGTAGAATGCCAGGAATCCCAAAGAAAGATTTTTCTTTTCTGAATTATAATTATTCAGTCAATTCAAATAAGGCGTATCTTGTTCAAGCCAATAAATAGAGCTGGGGTTATAGTTAAAGCAGCCAGTAGAAAACCAAAATAACTAGTTAAAGTAAGCATGAAAGAGTTAAATTCCATTTATTTTTTTTTACTACACTACATATGTTGGTAAAGCATTTACCTAAGTTATGGAAAATTCATAATTCATCAGTTATTTTAGATAATACTAAAAAACAAGATAGAGTAAGATACAGAAGTGTAAAAGAAAGTGGATTCATCAGATGATACATGAGTCCCTAATTCCGAATCAAGAGATTTGTTGTGGAATTTGTCAATTGAGTAAAGTAATAATATTAAGAACTAGATCATCTAACCCCATTGAATGAAAAAAAGAAATTCAATTTTCAGGGAAATTTTTGAATAAGAGATAAATAAACAATTGAATTTGAAAAAAAAAACTTCTTTCTATTTTGGATAATTTCTTTTTCAATAGGACCCTCTTTTTGGAGTGAACGATCGAATATTCCCCTATTCCTTCTTATTTTAACTGATTGTATTCCATATGGAATAAGAGGAGAACAAAAGCATTCCACGACCTGCCAAGGGGCTGTTAAAAAAAAAAAAAAAAGAAAGCTCTTCCTTGAATTTACTTTATTTTTATTCCTTTTTCGAACTCCAACCAAAGTAGATTCGAAGACGAGTCACTTCAATTATCCTTTTAAGTTCTATTCTATCTTCTGTCTTTCCCTATTTCATCTCGTAAAGTTCCGCGCTCGCAGTTTGGTCAAGAAAGTTAGACCTAATCCAACAAACAATACAAGGATGAATTACGAATTATGAAAGGATAGATTTCACATATACTTGTCCTTGTATTGTGTCAGTATGAGAATATCCTTCCTAAATTATTTATCCAAACCTATTGATCATTAACTTAGATTTTCCCAAGATTTTGGCTGCTATTCCGAATTACTCTATTATTCCGAAGCCAATGAAAAGTAAGTAGAACCTACAAAAATGGGGTTTTCTATTGATGCCTTGAATAACATATAGCTTACCTATAGACAAAAAAAAAATAAAAAAGTAATTATGTTTCGGAACCAGGCAAAACCAGATTGCTGTGCCATAGGAAGGATAGCTATACTAATTCGGTATACTCAAAATACACCTTTGGTACAAAATTGACAATCTCACAAGGATGAAATATCAGTAATTTTCTATTTACTGGTCGATCCCATCTTTTACGGAATCAATTCCTTTTTTGAATGTACAAAAATTTTGGGAGTTCAGCATGTCTGGAAGCACGGGAGAACGTTCTTTTGCTGATATTATTACCAGTATTCGATACTGGGTTATTCATAGCATTACTATACCTTCCCTATTCATTGCGGGTTGGTTATTTGTCAGTACGGGTTTAGCTTATGACGTGTTTGGAAGTCCTAGGCCAAACGAGTATTTCACGGAAAGCCGACAAGGAATTCCGTTAATAACCGACCGTTTTGATTCTTTAGAACAACTCGATGAATTTAGTAGATCCTTTTAGGAGGCCCTCAATGACCATAGATCGAACCTATCCTATTTTTACAGTGCGATGGCTGGCTATTCACGGACTAGCTGTACCTACTGTTTTTTTCTTGGGATCAATATCAGCAATGCAGTTCATCCAACGATAAAACAAATTCCAACTATAGAACTATGACACAATCAAACCCGAATGAACAAAATGTTGAATTGAATCGTACCAGTCTATACTGGGGTTTATTACTCATTTTTGTACTTGCTGTTTTATTTTCCAATTACTTCTTCAATTGAGAGAAAGAAAGAGACTAATAAGAATTCTCTTATCCCATTTGGAAGGATACCATCCTTATAACTACCCATGACTGTTTTTGTCTCTAGCATGACCAATTGATAAAATGTGGAGGAAAGTAGGGGAAATGGCCGATACTACTGGAAGAATTCCTCTTTGGCTGATAGGTACTGTAGCTGGTATTGCTGTGATTGGTTTAGTAGGTGTTTTCTTTTATGGTTCATATTCTGGATTGGGTTCATCTCTATAGTAATCGGAGGGACCAGATTGTAAACATGAAAAAGTAGGAGCTTAGCGGGTCCTTACCCCCCTTTATCTGATTAGAGCGGAAAGGACCCGCGGAATTTTTATTTTACTCTTATAACGCGAATTGAATCTATTCGATTCACTCTTATGAAGCAACAAGAAAAAGAGATCACTCGAGGATCCAATATCTTATTCCACGAAGGAAGTATCCTGAAAATCCTTGATTTAGTTTCGAGTAATAAACTAATAAAACCTTAATCAAAACTATTCAACTAGCCTAAAAATAAAAAAACCTTCAATGGAAGAGTTTACTTTTTTTTTGCAAAATTTCTGTAAATTTGAAGTTGAACTTAATTAAACAAGCCAAGCAATTTGCTCACAATCACAAGAAATTTTTCCCCCGCCATATTTTCTTCCCCTCTGTTTGTCCACTACCTCGGCTAAACCTAAGCAAAAGAAAAAGAGGTCCAAGAGACAGACCCGAATAAAGAAGAAATAGTAATCTTTGACGAATTAGGAAGAAAAAGGATTCTTATTTTGATACAAGAAGAATCGGCACAAGAAAAAGGCTTTTTCTTGTGCCGAATAGACGATTAAGAAGACCTGCAATCCCTCCGAAAAAGAAGAAATTTTAATTTGATTGTTCTCGCCTTTGCCTTGGATTCTCTTCTTTTGCATGGGATATAAATAAGGAATTCCAGACATCTCATAAACAAAAAGCAGTCTAAACAAAAAAAGGATTTCCAAAATAGATCATAGATAATTCTAGCAATTGCCAATAAATCGAGGCTTTTTACCAACTTGATGGTAAGAAATCCCGGGACCTAGAAATTCATTTCGTACAATTGAACCTTTTCAAACTGTTTCTTTTTGAGAACCAAAAAAACTTGTGCCAAAATAACGGATGCGAAGAAGAACAAAAGGCCTTGGACACGTAATGGATCCTGAAGCACGATTTCTGCGTCCCCCTGACCAAAACCTCCCACATTAGGATTGCTTGTTAATGGTTGATCAAGCTTGATGGATTCCCCCTCTGAAACAAGAAGTTCTGGTCCGGGAGGTATAATATCAATCACTTGGCGTCCATCTGATGCATCAACTATGGATATTTCATACCCCCCCTTTTCTTTACGTAGTATTTTTCTTACTATACCTGTTGACGTAGCATTATAGACTGTATTGTTACTCTTGCTACCATCAGGATAGATCTGTCCTCTTCCTCGGTTTCCCCCTACATATATGGGATATTTTAAGAAATGAGCATCTTTCTTCGTAGCAGGATCAGGGGAAAGAATGGGAAAGACAATTTCACTATATTTCTTACCGGGAACAGGGCCTATCACAAGAATGTTTTTTTTATCGGGACGATAACTCTGAAAAGCAAGATTTCCTATCTTTTCTTTTAACTCAGGGGAAATACGATCGGGCGGCGCTAATTCGAATCCCTCGGGCAAAATAAGAACAGCACCTACATTCAACCCTCCCTTTTTTCCATTAGCAAGAACTTGTTTCAATTGCATATCATAAGGAATTCGAAGAACTGCTTCAAATACAGTATCGGGAAGCACAGCTTGGGGAACTTCAATATCGACGGGCTTGCTAGCTAAATGGCAATTGGCACATACAATTCGTCCAGTTGCTTCTCGTGGGTTTTCATAACCCTGCTGCGCAAAAATGGGATATGCATTTGAAATAGATGTCCGAGTTATTACGTATATCATGATCGATACAGAAATCGATCGAGTTATCTGTTCCTTTACCCAAGAAAAAGTATTTCTATTTTCCATGTCCAATCGCAGATCCCAGAATTTCTACAATAAATTAGATAGGTAGCTAAGCTAATCTAGTTCCCTATACACGAATCTGTTGTCATTCTACTGCAACAGTTGTACTGCAATGATGAATACCTTAAAGTAGGTATAAATAGAAAGAATTTTGCTAAAATGGAAAAGGGCTTTCTTTCTAAAAAAAGATGCTTGCTAATTTGATTAATATTAATATCGGGAGATCAAATGAATTTATGCTTCACTAATTGAATGATAAATGACTACAAGCGAAGGAGATAGACGATTTAAACAAAAAAAGACCCAAAATTTCAAACATGTATCTAGAATTACTGGAAAACTACAAACAAAAATAGTGAAAATAAGCTCGTTAGGAGCCCATCCAAAATCGTTGTAGACCCAACGAATTACTAGTTCCCAACCACGGGTGGAGTGAAATCCAACAAAAAAATCAGTAACTAAAAGAATAAAAAAAGCTTTTATTGAGTCATTTAAATTATAGAAGAATTCCTGAACCCAAGAATTCAAAATGACAAGTTCCTCTTTACCCAGAAAAAAAGAACCACTTAGAATAGCCAAACAGATTATATTTGTCGAGAAATGCAAAATGGTATGGAGATGATCCTCATTATTTATTTTGACCCATTGTATTATTTCCTTGTGTATTCCTGTAGGAGGTTTTTGTACATGTGTCTTTAGTTTCCCTTTTATCATCTCGTCCAAGAGAGAAAGTTCTTCTAATTCTATGAATCTTTCTAGAATCCTTTTCTCTTGAATATCAGTTAAGAGAGTTTCGGATTGCCTGGTATTCCACCAATTCTTAATCCAAAGTTCCAGACATTTGTTAAATGAGGAAGAGACCCCCCAAGGCAAAAGTACGATAAATACAAGATATAGTAAAGAAGGCAATGCTTTCTTTTTTTTCATTTTTGATCTGTAAATGGAGTTGTTAATGAATATGCTTCATTCGCTGACTCTATTCCATTCCCTGACTCTATATGATGATATTTCTATTTCATGATATTTCTATTTCTTTGAAGCAAAAACTCTATAGGTTTGATACCCTGTATCTATTCTTCTTTTTTGTATATTAGTTATTAGTGGAATTTCAGTGCATTGGGTTCTTTCTTAGATCTAGATGGAATGAAATAGTGAAATAGAATAAAAAAAAAGCCCTTTCGGATGAAAAAGGAAGAATAGTATGCGATATATCTAACTTGGATAAAAAAAAATTAAAAGCAAATTTCTCTTATCCTCGTTTGTTCCTTCCTTTAGATAAATACTTAAAAATCCCCTTACAATAACAAATCCAATTTAGAAGGGACTTCCTCCCTGTGTTGAGAAAACTTTTCTTCTTCCAATTCTTCTTTTCTTCATTCAACTCAGTTCAAAAAAGATACCTCAAAATACTTCAATTGGTACGCGCAAGAAATAGGCCAATTCGGCAGCTTTTTGTTCAATTTCTCGTGGAGTAAAAAATTTATCATCAGTACGAGTCAAGGGAATGATCCCCTGGCCCCGGATTTCCATATAAAGAATACGACGAGGATAAAGACCCTCTTTAACCTGAATTCTAATTGATTGGATATCCCGCATAAGGAATCGAAGGAAGACGCGACGTTTTATTCCAGGGAATCCCCAACGAAAAATGCACACTATTCCCTCTTTTCTATCGAATCGGTCATAACCACTACCTACATTCCACAAAATAGTACACCACAAGTAGGAGCTAATGAATAGGCCTGCGATTCCGTAGAAAGACATCACGACCCCCTGCGGAAAAAAAAGAATTTCTTGAGATGGAAGTATAGATATAATATTCTTACCAAGATAACTGGAAATCCCAACCGATAAGAATCCTAGTGAACCTAGAAAAAGAATACAGGCCCAGAAAAAATTACCCCTTTTTCGAGAACCTTTTAGAAGTTCTACCCATATGTGTTCTGATCGCCAATTCATATTAGATATACTAAATCCAGCAGCGGTCGATTGAAATTGAGAGAATAAGCTAAATAATTTTGACTTTACTTTTTTTGATTCTGAAATCGCCTTCAGCAACTAGTACTCCTGTGAAATAATAGGTTAGATACATTGACTTTCTATTCAAAAAATATTCGTTGATTCAATTAAAATAAATAAAATAAAACTCGCTATACCTGGCTCTGCATATTCATGCATTTATGCTCGTAGCCTATATCCGCATCCATAACCGTTTTTCATTTGTGTGTAGAAAGTGTGTGTAGAAAAAGCCACATACCCTACCATATTATATTACTTACACTAAAATAATACTAGACAATCTTATTTTTTTGCACATAAAGAAATAAAGAAGTCATTGCAATTGCCGGAAATACTAAGCCTACTAAAGGCACGAAAATAGAAGGTAAGTTTAAATCCGTCATGGAATAGGTGTCTCAATTCAAATTTACTATTTCTATCTAGTCGAAAAATATCTTAAGATTCTTATGATATAATTAAGTATATCTATTATAAGGAATATTGACTATTGTATTGTATTTTTTATTTTTAGTTTGAAAAATATTCTGTAAAAAAAATGAAAGGATAATAAGAAAATTCCAAAAAAGGAGAACTAATTAAAAAGATTTTATTTTGATTTTCCCATCCTCATGGCCTTTCTATCTTTCTAATCTAATTTGAAATTGGATTCAAAAGAAAGCGGTTAGAATTTACTTCCTGCATACATACTTCTCTAGAAGCGCATACAATAATGCGTGGTAAAGGCGGAAAAATAGTATATTCAATCAAAATCAAAGGGCAAATTATCTTACCTACTATAGATCCCCTACTACCCTCTTAGACTTTAAAAGGCGATATACCACCCAAAGAAAGGGTATGAAAATGCCGGGTGGAGTTAGCTTTTCGACGAAGACCTGTCCCGTGCAGCGAAGCCCTGTTAGTAAGACCCCCCGCAATAATGGATTATAGAAGAATATTATTCCAAATACTCCTCTGGACGCATATAGTAGCATTGCGATTCCGAATCTTTTTTATTTATGAATATGAACAGAAAAAATTCATTGTATCGTTGGGTCGGAGCGGAGGTTTGGTCCAGAAAAATTAGAAACAAAACGTCTACTCTACCGCATTGAAGTCTATAGCGCTGTATTTCCACGAAAGTATAATTCTTACCATCAGGATACGATCCTTTCTTTTGAACTAAACGTCTCTACGATGGGTCCAGGTTCTATGTCCAATCCCAAATCAAGGATTTCTCGCTCTTGATCGGAGTCATAAACTAAAAAAAAACTACCTTTTTATCCTTTTTCTCAAGGTTATAGAAAACTTCCTTATCTAGTTCTAGCATTTTGAAAAAAAAAAAATGCTTCTTTTTTTACACACAGTTCGAGTCACTTGTTGACTCACGATTACGCCTGTTAAAAGTTTCAAACGTCCTCTTTTTTGAAATTGAAAGAGAGTCCTATAAAAAGGTCTAACTTCCAAACTATGTCTTTTTTCATTCATTCTCCTTTAGTTTTTTTCTCTATCTAGAAGTGGAATAGAATAACCCGGTTGAAGGGTAATGATCATACGTCTGTAATGCATTGTATGGCCCAGAATAGGTCCTATTCTTCTACCTTTTCCAGGTAGTCGATGGCTATTCACAGCTACCACCTTAACACCAAAGAAGAGTTCGACCCAATGCTTTATTTCTGTCTTAGTGAATCCCGATTCGACATTAAAAGTATATTGATTCTTTCCCAATAAACGAAGACTTTTTTCTGTAAATACTGCGTATTTGATTCCATTATCATTATCATATGATAATACTATATTTTATTATTTTATTATTTTATTTGTATTTCTTTATTGTATTATACCTTAATATATATATTCTAGATATATAGAATAGACGAATCTCAATTTGTCAAGTCTCATGATCATATCATGATCTATTTTTATTCGGCTCAATCTTTTTTTTCTAAAAAAGATTGAGCCGAGTTTAATTGCAATCAATTAGAAGAATAAAGAAGAATTACTGCATTTCATAACTGATTTTTTTCTCTTTTTATTTCGTTTCTTTTTTATTTATACCTTCTTTATCTTTAGTTTTATCTAGTTAATCAATAGTATCTACCGGCTCGAACTCGAATTTGATCGCCTTCCATACTTCACAAGCTGCGGCTAGTTCAGGACTCCATTTGCAAGCTGCTCGGATAATTTCATTACCTTCGCGAGCAAGATCGCGCCCTTCGTTACGAGCTTGTACACAGGCTTCTAAAGCCACTCGATTAGCTGCTGCACCAGGTGCATTTCCCCAAGGATGTCCTAAAGTTCCTCCACCAAATTGTAATACAGAATCGTCCCCAAAGATTTCGGTCAGAGCTGGCATATGCCAAACATGAATACCACCTGAAGCTACCGGTATAACACCTGGCATGGATACCCAGTCCTGAGTGAAAAAGATACCGCGAGCACGATCTTTTTCAATAAAATCATCGCGCAATAAATCAACAAAACCTAAAGTCATTTCGCGTTCCCCTTCTAACTTACCTACTACTGTACCGGAGTGGATATGATCTCCCCCAGACATACGCAATGCTTTAGCTAATACACGGAAATGCATACCATGATTTTTCTGTCTATCAATAACTGCATGCATTGCACGGTGAATGTGAAGAAGTAGGCCATTGTCGCGGCAATAATGAGCCAAAGTAGTATTTGCGGTGAATCCCCCAGTTAAGTAGTCATGCATTACAATAGGAACCCCTAATTCTCTTGCAAATACAGCTCTCTTAATCATTTCTTCACATGTACCCGCAGTCGCATTCAAGTAATGCCCCTTGATTTCACCGGTTTCGGCCTGTGATTTATAAATAGCTTCGGCACAAAAGACAAAACGGTCTCTCCAGCGCATAAATGGTTGTGAGTTTACGTTTTCATCATCTTTGGTAAAATCAAGTCCACCACGTAGACACTCATAACACGCTCTACCATAATTTTTTGCGGATAATCCCAATTTTGGTTTAATAGTACATCCCAATAAAGGACGACCGTACTTGTTCAACTTATCTCTTTCAACTTGGATACCATGAGGCGGGCCTTGGAAAGTTTTTGAATAAGTAGGGGGAATTCGTAGATCCTCCAAACGTAGAGCACGTAGGGCTTTGAAACCAAATACGTTACCTACAATGGAAGTAAACATGTTAGTAACGGAACCCTCTTCAAATAGGTCTAATGGATAAGCTACATAACAGATCCATTGGTTGTCTTCCCCAGCAACAGGCTCGATGTGATAGCATCGTCCTTTGTAACGATCAAGACTGGTAAGTCCATCAGTCCAAACAGTTGTCCATGTACCAGTAGAAGATTCGGCAGCTACTGCAGCCCCTGCTTCTTCGGGCGGAACCCCAGGCTGAGGACTTACTCGGAATGCTGCCAAGATATCAGTATCCTTAGTTTCATACTCTGGGGTGTAGTAAGTCAATTTATAATCTTTAACACCAGCTTGAAATCCAACACCTGCTTTAGTTTCTGTTTGTGGTGACATAAGTCCCTCCCTATAACTCTTGAATTAAGAATTCTCACAATAACAGGGTCTACTCGATGTTAATTAGGCGTAAATGAAACTTTAGCAAAAATCTCGTAAAACAAAAAGGATATTCAATTAATATAATATCAACTCATTAAAGAAAATTGAGGGCATGCTTAGGTTAATGAATATGTTTCATTCATATATAATGCGTACACCCTGTGTATGTTCTATCCTATAGGAATTCCAATATAGGAATTCGATAGGAATTGAGTTGTTGTTATGGTAAGTTAACACGGTTCGTTATTAAACCATGGATTTGATTTACCAAATCCATAATTATTGTATACTCTTTGATAGATATAGCGCAACCCAAATTAATTCCTAATCCTTATTTTACAAGTTCTTAATAGTTCTCTTTTCTTATTTTGAATGCAAATACCTAACTAAATACTAATAAAATTCTTTGTTGACAGCAATCTATGCTTCACAGTAGTATATATTTTGTATATCGAAGTCCTAGATAGGAAAGTAGAGTAGGCACAGATCCTCCACAAAAGGCAAAATGTATATGAAAAAAAAGATTGATTGAACTTTCCAATGGACTCATTCCATGAGTAAACGATTGAATGGGATTCGCTTGGGCAACGAAATCAAGTCCTGGTCCCCTTTTCTCTCTTATTGAATTAACTAATTCATTTCCTTTTTACTTTTGGATTTTTTTTGATTTGATTTGGCATTATTCAACAATAAAAAAAGAAAAATTTCGACAAATTCCTTTTTTTTAATTATGTGATAATTATGAGAACCAATCCTACTACTTCTCCTCCCGGGGTTTCCACAATTGAAGAAAAAAGTACAGGTCGTATCGATCAAATTATTGGACCCGTGCTGGATGTCACTTTTCCCCCAGGCAAGTTACCTTATATTTATAACGCTTTGGTAGTCCAGAGTAGAGACACTGCCGATAAGCAAATTAATGTGACTTGTGAGGTACAACAATTATTAGGAAATAATCGAGTTAGAGCTGTAGCTATGAGTGCTACGGACGGGTTGATGAGAGGAATGGAAGTGATTGACACGGGAGCTCCTCTCAGTGTTCCGGTCGGTGGAGCTACTCTCGGACGAATTTTCAACGTTCTTGGGGAGCCTGTTGACAATTTGGGTCCTGTAGATAGTAGTGCAACGTTCCCTATTCATAGATCTGCGCCTGCCTTTATCGAGTTAGATACGAAATTATCCATCTTTGAAACAGGTATTAAGGTCGTCGATCTTTTAGCTCCTTATCGACGTGGAGGAAAAATAGGACTATTTGGGGGGGCTGGAGTAGGTAAAACAGTACTGATCATGGAATTAATCAATAACATTGCTAAAGCTCATGGGGGCGTATCCGTATTCGGTGGAGTAGGGGAACGGACTCGTGAAGGAAATGATCTTTATATGGAAATGAAGGAATCCGGAGTAATTAATGAAAAAAATATTGAGGAATCAAAGGTAGCTCTAGTCTATGGCCAAATGAATGAACCACCGGGAGCTCGTATGAGAGTTGGTTTAACTGCCCTAACTATGGCGGAATATTTCCGAGATGTTAATAAGCAAGACGTGCTTTTATTTATCGATAATATCTTTCGTTTTGTTCAAGCAGGATCAGAGGTATCCGCTTTATTAGGGAGAATGCCCTCCGCAGTGGGTTATCAACCTACTCTTAGTACAGAAATGGGTTCTTTGCAAGAAAGAATTGCTTCTACTAAAAAGGGATCTATAACTTCGATTCAAGCAGTTTATGTACCTGCAGACGATTTGACCGACCCTGCCCCTGCCACAACATTTGCACATTTGGATGCTACTACCGTACTTTCCAGAGGATTAGCTTCCAAGGGTATTTATCCAGCAGTAGATCCTTTAGATTCAACCTCGACTATGTTACAGCCTCGGATCGTTGGCAACGAACATTATGAAACTGCGCAAAGAGTTAAGGAAACTTTACAACGTTACAAAGAACTTCAGGACATTATCGCAATTCTTGGCTTGGATGAATTATCGGAAGAGGATCGTTTAACTGTAGCAAGAGCAAGAAAAATTGAGCGTTTCTTATCACAACCGTTCTTTGTGGCAGAAGTTTTTACTGGTTCTCCAGGAAAGTATGTTGCTCTTGCGGAAACTATTAGGGGATTTCAACTAATCCTTTCCGGAGAATTAGACGGCCTACCTGAACAGGCTTTTTATTTGGTGGGTAACATCGATGAAGCTAGCACGAAAGCTATAACCTTAGAAGAGGAGAACAAATCGAAGAAATGAAATTAAATCTTTATGTACTGACTCCTAAGCGAATTATTTGGGATTGTGAAGTGAAAGAAATCATTTTATCCACTAATAGTGGCCAAATTGGCGTATTACCAAACCACGCCCCCATTAACACAGCAGTAGATATGGGTCCTTTGAGAATACGCCTCCTCAACGACCAATGGTTAACAGCGATTCTGTGGAGCGGTTTTGCGAGAATAGTTAATAATGAGATCATCATTTTAGGAAATGATGCGGAACTGGGTAGTGATATTGATCCGGAAGAAGCTCAAAAGGCACTTGAAATAGCCGAAGCTAACTTGAGTAAAGCTGAGGGTACGAAAGATTTGGTTGAAGCGAAGCTCGCTCTCAGACGAGCTAGGATACGAATCGAGGCTGTCAATTGGATTCCCCCATCCAATTGAAGACAATCCAGTGGTTTATAGTTGATACAAAGAAAAAGGGAAGAGGGGTAGAAAAAGTTATTAGATAGCGAAGCGAAGTAAGTCCAATGCTATCTAGTAATTTTTCTACCTACTTACCTACTATTGGATTTGAACCAATGACTCCCGCCGTATGAAAGCAATACTCTAACCACTGAGTTAAGTAGGCAATTTATCACCACAAAGGAAGACCCATTACTTCGATCGATTATATATTGAATCCCTTTTCTAAGCAATACCGCTCTGTTATTGGTCTGTTATATACTAAATACTAAACTAAATACTAAACAGATACAGATCAAAGGGGTATCCTCTGGCATTAGAAAATATTCATCTTGACAAGAAATTATCTATATGTTAAGATATCTCTGATAAGGGCTATAGCTCAGTTCGGTAGAGCAACTCGTTTACACGTGCGCCAATGCTTTTCAAAGGAGCTTATTATGCAATGAACATAATCGATCTTATTGCAAAATCAATGTCTTACTTCATAGATTCGAGAGAATAGGAGAACAGTAGCCTGACAAACAGTCGGTTCAGTCCGATTCAGGTGCCAATTCAGGTGCCTAATCAAATAGAACCCTTATGGATTTGCTAGTTGATAAGGTAAATATCCAGCCCACTAAATGCTAGGCGTAATGAGGATAAGGGCCTCCAAAAAACTTCTTTTCGTTCTATGAACTTTAAGGTGTATGAAGTCTCATAGTTAACTCTTGCAGTGGAACGATAGAGACTCCATTTCACTTAGGTTGATTTAATTTAGACCGGAGGCAGACCTAAGTCAAGGTAATCCTCCTTTGAAACACTTTGGTATTGCTCCTAGATAGATCATAATACAAAAAATCAATCAGAGCACAGGGAGCCATCTCATTATCTTTCCGTAAAGAAAAACTATGGTGGACTAACTGATCTTTAAATCAGTTTATGAAAGAGCCCAATGCAAAAAAATGCATGTTGGGTCTTTGAAACAGTTCAAATCATTTCGATAATAATCCGTTTGATCTGTTTTACCGAGAAGGTCTACGGTTCGAATCCGTATAGCCCTAATATGCCCTTTTTTAGATTTTAGGATCTCTATCCTATGTTTTCTTTAGTTTAGTATAGTTTTCATTTTCTCATTAGTATTTGTTTATAGACTGGATAGGCGCCTGCGACATAGAATAGAGATAAAAGCATTACCAAAGGCTCATTCATCGAAAATCAAAATCATACAGACAGGAAAAGAAAAACGAATTTCTATCAAATCAATAGAAGAAAGGATCCTTTCCCTGATTTGAATCCCGTCCTCCTTCAAATAGGATATCTCTAGACTTCCCTATAATAACTGCAATGATTTTATCCATTTTGCGAATTCCTACTTTGTTTTAAGTATATTTATTACTTTGTTTATAGATACATTATGTAAATTGATCAACTTTAAATAGAAAAAATAAAGTAAAGAGTAAATAAGAAAACAGAATATTCTGTCTCATAGTTCTGAAATAGAGTTCTTTATTTTTATTTTATAGTATTACTTCTCATTAATTATACTGCATAGATTAGTCCTACTATCTTAATTAGGTTCTAATTTAGTAGTATTCTCATTTTTATTTAATAGTCTCTTATTATTTTATTATTAAATATTAAATAAAGGATAGAGCTATTCTTTTTTCTAGAGATTCTAGAGAAAGCGAGACAAAGTGAAACGAGAAAGTTTTCTTTATATAAGAATTAGATCTACATACACCATATCTAAATAGAATGGAAATCCAAAAGAAAGGGAGTTGGGATTCCATTGGATGAATCTTTAAAGAAGATGCAGCACAGAGGAAACAAAGGCTAAACTTAAACTAAGCGCTTTTGTTTGAACAAAAAAGATTCTTGTTTCACCGAGGAAAAGAGAGAAGTTCTGGATAAATTGACAATGCTGAATTGAATTGACTAATTTAAGTTCCGCCTATTCCACATTAATGGGAGTACATTATGTTTCTGCTTCACGAATATGATATTTTTTGGACATTTCTAATAATAGCAAGCCTTATTCCTATTTTGGCATTTTCGATTTCAGGACTTTTAGCCCCGGTTAGTGAAGGACCAGAGAAGCTTTCTAGTTATGAATCGGGTATAGAACCCATGGGAGGGGCTTGGGTACAATTCCGAATACGCTATTATATGTTTGCGCTCGTTTTTGTTGTTTTTGATGTGGAAACCGTCTTTCTATACCCTTGGGCAATGAGTTTCGACGTATTGGGTGTATCCGTTTTTATCGAAGCTTTGATTTTCGTGCTTATCTTAGTTGTTGGTTTAGTTTATGCATGGCGAAAAGGAGCCTTGGAATGGTCTTAACTGAATATTTAGACAAAAAAAAAGAAGGAAAAGATTCTATTGAGACAGTTATGAATTTGATTGAGTTTCCCTTACTTGACCAAACAAGTTCCAATTCTGTTATTTCAACTACACCAAATGATCTTTCGAATTGGTCAAGACTCTCCAGTTTATGGCCCCTTCTATACGGTACCAGTTGTTGTTTCATTGAATTTGCTTCATTAATAGGCTCACGATTCGACTTTGATCGTTATGGATTGGTACCAAGATCAAGTCCTAGGCAAGCAGACCTAATTTTAACAGCCGGTACGGTAACAATGAAAATGGCTCCCTCTTTAGTGAGATTATACGAGCAAATGCCTGAACCAAAATACGTCATTGCTATGGGAGCCTGTACTATTCAGGGGGAATGTTCAGTACGGATTCCTATAGTACTGTTCGGGGAGTTGATAAGTTAATTCCTGTGGATGTCTACTTGCCGGGCTGCCCACCTAAACCGGAGGCAGTTATAGATGCCCTAACAAAACTTCGTAAGAAGATATCGCGAGAAATAGTTGAGGATCAAACTCTATCTCAAAATAAAAATAGATGTTTTACTACCAGTCACAAGCTTTATGTTAGGCGCAGTACTCATACAGGAACTTATGAGCAAGAATTGCTCTATCAATCACCATCTACATTAGATATATCTTCTGAAACTTTTTTCAAATCCAAAAGTTCAGTACCTTCCTACAAATTAGTGAATTAGGAGAGGGGCTCTTTTGTGTAGAAAAATAAAAAGCAGGGCAATCTTTCAAACTTGCATCCGAAATGTGAAATATTTATACAAAGAGGGAGAGATGAAGACAATGCAGCAGGGTTGGTTATCTAATTGGCTAGTCAAACATGAGGTGGTTCATAGATCTTTGGGCTTTGATCACCGAGGAATAGAGACTTTACAAATAAAAGCAGGGGATTGGGATTCCATTGCTGTCATTTTATATGTATATGGTTACAATTATTTACGCTCCCAATGTGCTTATGATGTAGCACCCGGTGGATCTTTAGCTAGCGTGTATCATCTTACGAGAATACAATATGGTATAGATAATCCAGAAGAAGTCTGCATAAAAGTCTTTGCCCAAAAGGATAATCCTAGAATTCCGTCTGTCTTCTGGATTTGGAGAAGTGCCGATTTTCAAGAACGCGAATCTTATGATATGGTGGGAATCTCTTATGATAATCATCCGCGCCTTAAACGTATCCTAATGCCTGAAAGTTGGATAGGCTGGCCCTTACGTAAGGATTATATAACCCCCAATTTTTATGAAATACAAGATGCTCATTGAATGATAAGAAATTCATGCTCACTTATACAACACAACTCCAGATTTTATTCAAGTCAAGGAATATTTTTAGGTTCTTTTCCTAGATGAAACGGAATACCTATTTATAATTAATTCCTAATTATACAAAAGCATTCCAGATAGACTGAGCAAAAAAAGGGTTTCATTTGGATTCCCCTATTTTGAAAATCGCATATTAATTTCCTTCATATGAACAGAAAAATAGGATGACTCAAAGAAGTTCTCTACCAGGAACTTTGTACCGCGCACATTACTTAGCACAACTAGGAAAATAAGATAAGATAAAGATAAGCAAGACTAAAAAAATATTCGTCGGAATAGCGGAATACAAAATTAAGAAACGCAAAAAAATAAAGGGGAATCTCACCCCCTTCTTTATCATAAAGAAAAGATATATTTTAAAACTTCTTTAAAAAGAAAAAGAAGTGCCTCTATATTTATATTATAGATTTATCCACTTAGATGAATAAATATTATTAATGAATATGTATCACAATCCATCTCGAGGTATTTGGATCAATACCTATTCGGTGGATCTTTTTTTTTTTTTTCTCTGCCAGGAACCAGATTTGAACTGGTGACACGAGGATTTTCAGTCCTCTGCTCTACCAACTGAGCTATCCTGACCTTTTCTTGTGCATCATCCTAGTAGAGTATTTGTATCTATGTCAATTAAAAGGACTAAAAATTAATTAAAGTATTTCAAATTTTAAATTTGAAAATGGGGGGGGTAGTCCTATGCATTGTGCATGGTTTACTTAAATAAAACTTAAAAATAGAGTGAATAACCAAGATTTCTTGCCGATACTCTAATAAAAAAGAAATCTATTCAATGAATAGGATAAGATCCATTGAGTTCTCTTCGCATTCCTTTGTGAAAGAGTAGAATGAGAAAGCTAATGAATCTTAAACCCATTGCATTGATAAAAAGAAAAAAAAGTGCATTGATAAAAAGAAAAAAAAAAAGAGGATAAATAATAATAATATAGTATAGTTAGGGAATAAAAGAGGATTTGGGGATAGAGGGACTTGAACCCTCACAACTTATAAAGTCGACGGATTTTCCTTTTACTAGAAATTTCATTGTTGTCAGTATTGACATGTAGAATGGGACTCTCTCTTTGTCCTCGTCCGATTAATCCACTTTTTTAAAGATCTCGAAAACTTTGAATTTTAATTGAAGAATTTGATTATTCAATATTCGATTGGAGTGGATTCACAATAATGAAAAAAAAAAATTATGATATGAGTTTTTTATTTCATAATCATTATCATTTCTAATTTCATTTTTAAAAAAGATAAAGAACCTATATTATAATTAGAATATAATATGAGTTCTGTGATTAATCGTTTGCTATGTCAGTATCTATACGTGTTTATTAAATGTATAAGGTATAAAACCCCTCTTTCTCTAATTTAGAACTAGAAGGAATTCCACTAACAACACAACGTAATTAACTCGATTCGTTAGAACAGCTTCCATTGAGTCTCTGCACCTATCCTTTTCCTTTGTATTCTAGTTCGAGAACCCCTTGTTTTCTCAAAACACGGATTTGGCTCAGGATTGCCCTTTTTTAATTCCAGGGTTTCTCTGAATTTGGAAGTTACCACTTAGCAGGTTTCCATACCAAGGCTCAATACAATCAAGTCCGTAGCGTCTACCGATTTCGCCATATCCCCATTTCCCTCTTCTTTGAGACCAGGATTCCTTGTGTAATTTCATCCATCTCTTAGTTTTTTTTTTGAATCATTGAGTTCATCACTCAACGTAGTCTAGCAGTTCAGTTCGACTCTATTTGAGAGACCTCGCTTGCTTATTGCAATTCAGAATTGAATTGATTCTATCCTTGATGTATTTGCAATTCAATCCGAATCAATATATCCAAAAGTTTTTATCTCCCCCACCTCCCGTCTTACTTTTTTATAGTATTCAAAATTATACTATAACGCTTGATATTTATTCTTTTTTTCTAATCAGAATTAGCAATTTTATTTACTCTGACTCTATGTTCCCCTTAGTGAAATATTAATCCTCAAATTATTAACAAATAATAAAGTCTATAATGATCGAATGAAAATACCAATAAATTCTATAATTTTATTTTTTAATATCCTATAGTTAAGCATATCAAGCTAACTTTATCTTTAAGAAGTTTTAGTATTTTTTTATTTTTATAAGTATAACTTCAAATTTAGAACTAGTTAATAGCTAAGATTAATAACTAATATCTGAGATTTTACGGATTTCCTATACTATACCTATTTCTATTTGTTACACTATTTCCGTTATGTAAGCCCACTTAGCTCAGAGGTTAGAGCATCGCATTTGTAATGCGAGGGTCATCGGTTCAAATCCGATAGTCGGCTTTTTTTTCTCTATCGATGTTCTACGAACAAGAATCTCTTTTTTTCCGAATTAAATGGAGAATCCAGGATCTTTTATGTTTTTTACCTTACAATTTTGCTAGATACAAAACAATAAAATAAATAATATATATACAAAAAAAAAAGATTTTGATGAAATTCCATTTTTTGGGGTACTTTAGTTGATTTTACTCTGTTTATCCTGTAGTTTAATTCAGTTTTAATTTCGATGTATTCTGTAATGTAAATACAATGAAATTAATTGTGTAAAATGAAATTTCAATAAAATAAAAAAAGGAGTCTTCATGTCCCGTTATCGAGGACCTCGTTTAAAAAAAATACGCCGTCTGGGAGCTTTACCAGGACTCACTAGAAAAACACCTAAATCCGGAAGTAATCTTAAAAAAAAATTCAATTCTGGGAAAAAGGAGCAATATCGTATTCGTCTTCAAGAAAAACAGAAATTGCGTTTTCATTATGGTCTGACAGAACGACAATTACTTAGATATGTACATATCGCTGGAAAAGCAAAAAGGTCAACAGGCCAGGTTTTACTACAATTACTTGAAATGCGTTTGGATAATATCCTTTTTCGATTGGGTATGGCTTCAACCATTCCTGGGGCCCGCCAATTAGTCAACCATAGACATATTTTAGTTAATGGTCGTATAGTCAATATACCAAGTTTTCGTTGCAAACCCCGAGATATTATTACTACGAAAGATAACCAAAGATCAAAAGGTCTGGTTCAAAATTATATTGCTTCATCGGACCCGGGGAAATTGCCAAAGCATTTGGCGATTGACACGTTGGAATATAAAGGACTAGTAAATAAAATCCTAGATAGGAAGTGGGTCGGTCTCAAAATAAATGAGTTGTTAGTTGTAGAATATTACTCTCGTCAGACTTGAACTTAACGAAAAAAGGAAAGGTTCATAGAATTTTCTTCCCCTTCCCCTTTCCCCGAACTAAATCGCCCTAAGACCATTACCATTAATTTGTATTTTCCCATCAACTAGCTAAAATTGATTAACCCTAGGATTAGGATCCTTTTTTCTTTTTTCCTCTATGTGTATTTTACATACCACAGTAATTTGCTATAGAGAATTTCTAATTTCTATTAAATCAAAATAAGATAATATAAGATATTATATTATTGCTGGAAAAAATTGTTATTTGATTTGATACATTGTGATCCTTAACGTTGATGAATTAAGAAAAACGGAAAGAGAGGGATTCGAACCCTCGGTAAACAAAAGTCTACATAGCAGTTCCAATGCTACGCCTTGAACCGCTCGGCCATCTCTCCTACATAACTTATTATGGAAAATAAACTGAGTGAATAGCGAGTTTTCTTATTCCTGCAGTACAGGTACAACCGCAACCACTCGGGGGTTCCATAGTTCTATTGGAAAAATTCCTTTTGATCTAAGTGGAAGGATACAGGATTTTTTACTAGAAATTGCGCTCGCTATAAAATAAAAGTTTTAATTTGGGTTTTCCCGCAACTAAAGAAAAAGAAAATGGAAGAATTCTTCTTATTGCATAATAAAATAAAGAAACCTTAGAATTCCGTTTGCATAAGATACGCTACACCATACTATCGAAATCAAAAATAGGGTATGAGACAATTAATAACTTTGAAAACACGAAATAGTTGATAACATAAGTTGTTGTTCAGAAATAGGAAAGTGGAATGAAATCCAGTCTTAGTCAAATATTTCATATCTCTTCGTGTCCAAGCAGAAGGAAAAGGATACAATTTGAGCTGAGCGGAAAATCCATATCTCTCTTATCCATTTAAAGCATATGGATTTAGAGTAGAGCATATGGATCAATCTATTTATAATTATAAGAATCGAATGTGTTTGTTTTTATGTTATTTTGTGAAGGAATGAAAACAATTCTATATAGAATGGGTTGGGAATTATGCCTAGATCCCGTGGAAATGGAAATTTCATTGATAAGACCTCCTCAATTGTAGCCAATATTTTATTGCGAATAATTCCGACAACCTCAGGAGAAAAAAAGGCATTTACTTATTATAGAGATGGTGCGATTTGACTCTTTTTTTTGCTTTTTTTTAGCCCTACCTATACCTCAGTCTTACGAAAAAGAGAGGGGGGTTGGCATAGAGAGAACCAAATTTGTAAAGCAAACAAACCCACGCTTCGGGAAGGTGAGGCGAACTAACAATTCCTTCCGTCGTGTATCCTCGATTGATGCGGCTTCAGATACTTCAATTGTAGATTTGAGTATTGAGCGAAAGGTTACACCTACAGGATATGGTATGGTATGGATTACAGGCCAATCCTACTCTATTAGTATCCGTAGGCAGCATAGGGGAGAAAAGCACTACACCTAGAAATAGGAATCAACAAGAGAAAAACTTTGTTAGAAATTACCCCTTTCCTGATCGGTATCAGGGCTGGGAAGAATGGTTGGGATAACAAACAACCATCAGGTTTGTACTTTGGATACCCCTATAACCATCAAAGATCGTTGAAGTAGCTAATTCCTCTAAATAGGAGGCGTTGAGAACAAAGAAATTATTGGAGCTATCGTTTTCCTCTAGCATTAATAGAATTCATTGGTGTTAAGAAAAACCTCTTGTGGGAAGGTTGGCTAGAGATTTCTTGGAAAAATACCAGCCCCTTTCGGTTCATAATGAGACGGGACTAATTCTATTTTGATTCTATAGATTATTTCGCTTAGTACTATTATGTACAGAAGGGAGGAGCCGTATGAGATGAAAACCTCATGTACGGTTTTGGAACGGAGATTTTTTGAATAGAATGAACGACCGTAACGGATGTTGGCTCAATCCGAAGGAAATTATGCGGAAGCTTTGCAAAATTATTATGAAGCTACGCGACTAGAAATCGATCCCTATGATCGAAGTTATATACTCTATAACATAGGCCTTATACACACAAGCAATGGAGAGCATACAAAGGCTTTGGAATATTATTTCCGGGCACTAGAACGAAACCCCTTCTTACCGCAAGCTTTTAATAATATGGCCGTGATCTGTCATTACGTGCGACTATCTCCACTATAGAAAGAAAAAAAAAAAAGAGAGGATCAAATTTTCTAGTAAATACTAGAAAAAAAGGGCTTTCTACATAGGGATCGTAAAAACAACGATTTTTCCCTATCAGCTGTAGGAAGGAAGGACACTTCACGAGAATCAAAAAACGAAGAAAGTATGGCCTATACTACTACTCTATGGATAAAGTTTCTCAAATTGATAGAGAAAGCACCGTAAAGATCAATTAGTGAGCGACTGGGTCGATACAACTAAAAAAAACTGCTTACTTATCCCATGATATGGGGCAAAATTTAGGAATCCGCTTATGTAATAGAGCCGATCCACTAAGGGATTAAGCAGCGGTGTAGTATCAGATCCCAAAGATAGTAAGTTCTTTTTTCTTTCTTATGGAAAAAAGTCTTTTTCAAGGATTCTATAGAGATTTCATATATGAAACCGGGATAGTTACCTCTCAGAAAATTTGAACGAAGGCTCTATATCTATCTATGCTTCATTCTTCTGAAGGTGGGAAAAAAGATCAAACTGATTATTGATAAAAATTAGGGTTTGAAACTTAGGTAATTAATTTCTTCTGCTTAACCCAAGAACAAATTGGATCGATTTTTGATAAATCGAATTCAGTTAAGATAGGGGAAATTCAGATAGCAATTTCTGAGCCGTATGAGGTAGGAAACTCTCAAGTACGGTTCTAAGGGAAGGAACTTCCTATTCCGACCGAGGAGAACAGGCCATTCTACAGGGTGATTCGGAAATTGCGGAAGCTTGGTTTGATCAAGCTGCTGAATATTGGAAACAAGCTATAGCGCTTACTCCGGGAAATTATATTGAAGCACAGAACTGGTTGAAGATTACGAAGCGCTTTGAATTTGAATAAGACCATGCTCCTTCTTTTTCATAAAATGGGTGGTTTGGTTGTTGATCCATTAATCAAATAAATTAGGTCGTAAGATCGAATCAAGAATTTCATTATATCCATTTCTTATACCTTCTATTTTATATGATATTTTCATAAGAATAAACCATAGGGATAGGGTCTAGAATAGAAGTAATAAAGTGAATAAAAAGAGGGGGCAATCTAAATATTGCTAATATATTAGGACCATCTTATTAATAATTCTAATGAGTTATCTTGGAATTTAGAATCAAATAAAAAACCCTATATTATGCTCAAGGAAAGTAGATATAGATAGGAGCTTATGCCCTCAAAAAAAATACACTAGTTTCTTAAATTAAAAATAAAAAAGATTTTTTTCTTACGTCGAGAAATATTTGTTTTTCAAGATAAACAATGTCCGTTAGGCACCTAATCTTTATGTCATAATAGACCCGAACACTTGCCTCGGATTGACTTCAATATATAATTGCTCCAGTGAATAACTAAAAAAAAAATAGAAGGATGGTAGATAGTAAAGAAAAGAACTAATCACAATATCTATCTTTCAAAATCTATCTTTCAAAATCTATCTTTCAAAATATATATCTTTCAAAGATTCACTAAAAAGACAGTTGGCGGGTCTCTTTGTATGTCTTGTCCGGAAAGAGGAGGACTTAATGATTATTCGTTCGCCGGAACCAGAAGTAAAAATTGTTGTGGATAGGGATCCTGTAAAAACATCTTTTGAGGAATGGGCCAGACCCGGCCATTTCTCAAGAACACTAGCTAAGGGCCCTGATACTACCACTTGGATCTGGAACCTACATGCTGATGCTCACGATTTCGATAGTCATACTGGTGATTTGGAGGAGATTTCTCGAAAAGTCTTTAGTGCTCATTTCGGGCAACTTTCCATTATCTTTCTTTGGTTGAGTGGCATGTACTTTCATGGCGCCCGTTTTTCCAATTATGAAGCATGGCTAAGTGATCCTACTCACATTGGACCCAGTGCTCAGGTAGTTTGGCCTATAGTAGGGCAAGAAATATTGAATGGTGATGTAGGCGGGGGTTTCCGAGGAATCCAAATAACCTCTGGTTTTTTTCAGCTTTGGCGAGCATCTGGAATAACTAGTGAATTACAACTCTATTGTACTGCAATTGGTGCATTGATTTTTGCAGCGTTAATGCTTTTTGCTGGTTGGTTCCATTATCACAAAGCCGCTCCCAAATTGGCCTGGTTCCAAGATGTAGAATCCATGTTGAATCACCACTTAGCGGGATTATTAGGACTTGGGTCTCTTTCTTGGGCGGGGCACCAAATTCATGTATCTTTACCAATTAACCAATTTCTTGACGCTGGGGTGGATCCTAAAGAGATACCACTTCCTCATGAATTTATCTTGAATCGGGACCTTTTGGCTCAACTTTATCCTAGTTTTGCCGAAGGAGCAACCCCTTTTTTCACTTTAAATTGGTCCAAATACGCAGAATTTCTGACTTTTCGCGGAGGACTAGATCCAGTAACCGGTGGTCTCTGGCTGACCGATATTGCGCACCATCATTTAGCTATTGCTATTCTTTTCCTAATCGCAGGTCATATGTATAGGACCAATTGGGGTATTGGCCATGGACTTAAAGATATTTTGGAGGCTCACAAGGGCCCATTTACAGGACAAGGCCATAAGGGTCTTTATGAAATCTTAACAACGTCATGGCATGCTCAATTATCTCTTAACCTAGCTATGCTAGGCTCTACAACCATTGTTGTAGCTCATCATATGTATTCTATGCCTCCCTATCCATACCTAGCTACTGACTATGGTACACAACTTTCCTTGTTCACACACCACATGTGGATTGGCGGATTTCTAATAGTCGGTGCTGCTGCACATGCAGCAATTTTTATGGTAAGAGACTATGATCCAACTACTCGATACAACGATCTATTAGATCGCGTCCTTAGACACCGCGATGCAATCATATCCCACCTTAACTGGGTATGTATATTTCTAGGTTTTCACAGTTTTGGCTTGTACATTCATAATGATACCATGAGTGCTTTAGGCCGTCCACAAGATATGTTTTCGGATACTGCCATACAATTACAACCTATCTTTGCTCAATGGGTACAAAATATCCATGCTACTGCGCCTGGCGTAACAGCTCCTGGTGCAACAACAAGTACTAGCTTAACGTGGGGAGGCGGCGAGTTAGTAGCAGTAGGTGGCAAAGTGGCTTTGTTACCTATTCCATTAGGAACCGCAGATTTTTTAGTCCATCACATTCATGCATTTACCATACATGTGACTGTATTAATACTTTTGAAAGGTGTTTTATTTGCTCGGAGTTCCCGTTTGATACCCGATAAAGCAAATCTAGGTTTTCGCTTTCCTTGCGATGGGCCTGGCCGAGGGGGAACATGTCAAGTATCCGCCTGGGATCATGTTTTCTTAGGTTTATTCTGGATGTACAATGCAATTTCGGTAGTCATTTTCCATTTCAGTTGGAAAATGCAGTCGGATGTTTGGGGTACTATAAGTGATCAAGGGGTGGTAACTCATATTACAGGGGGAAACTTTGCACAGAGTTCCATTACGATTAATGGGTGGCTTCGAGATTTCTTGTGGGCACAGGCATCGCAAGTCATTCAGTCTTATGGTTCTTCATTATCTGCATATGGTCTTTTTTTCTTAGGTGCTCATTTTGTCTGGGCCTTCAGTTTAATGTTTTTATTCAGCGGCCGTGGTTATTGGCAAGAACTCATTGAATCTATCGTTTGGGCTCATAACAAATTAAAAGTTGCTCCTGCTACTCAGCCTAGAGCCTTGAGCATTATACAAGGACGCGCTGTAGGAGTAACCCATTACCTTCTGGGTGGAATTGCCACGACATGGGCATTCTTCTTAGCGAGAATTATTGCAGTAGGATAGTGGCTAGGAGGATTTGAAAGGCATTATGGAATTAAGATTTCCCAGGTTTAGCCAAGGCTTAGCTCAGGACCCCACTACTCGTCGTATTTGGTTTGGTATTGCTACCGCACATGATTTCGAAAGTCATGATGATATTACTGAAGAACGTCTTTATCAGAACATTTTTGCTTCTCACTTTGGGCAATTAGCAATAATCTTTCTATGGACGTCCGGAAATCTGTTTCATGTAGCTTGGCAAGGAAATTTTGAATCATGGATACAGGATCCTTTACACGTAAGACCTATTGCTCATGCGATTTGGGATCCTCATTTTGGTCAACCCGCTGTGGAAGCCTTTACTCGAGGAGGTGCTGCTGGTCCAGTGAATATTGCTTATTCTGGAGTTTATCAGTGGTGGTATACAATAGGATTACGCACCAATGAGGATCTTTATACTGGAGCTCTTTTTCTATTATTTCTTTCTACGCTGTCCTTAATAGCGGGTTGGTTACATCTACAACCCAAATGGAAACCAAGCCTTTCGTGGTTCAAAAACGCGGAATCTCGTCTCAATCATCATTTGTCAGGACTTTTCGGGGTAAGTTCTTTGGCTTGGACAGGACATTTAGTTCATGTTGCTATTCCCGCATCCAGGGGGGAGTACGTTCGATGGAATAATTTCTTAGATGTATTACCCTATCCCCAGGGGTTGGGACCCCTTTTGACGGGTCAATGGAATCTTTATGCCCAAAACCCTGATTCGAGTAATCATTTATTTGGTACCGCTCAAGGAGCGGGAACTGCCATTCTAACTCTTCTTGGGGGATTCCATCCACAAACACAAAGTTTGTGGCTGACCGATATGGCTCACCATCATTTAGCTATTGCATTTATTTTTCTCATTGCCGGTCACATGTATCGAA
>NW_028259996.1:0-29171 GCF_056163025.1 Triticum urartu | reverse complement strand
AGGAGGATTACCTTGACTTAGGTCTGCCTCCGGTCTAAATTAAATCAACCTAAGTGAAATGGAGTCTCTATCGTTCCACTGCAAGAGTTAACTATGAGACTTCATACACCTTAAAGTTCATAGAACGAAAAGAAGTTTTTTGGAGGCCCTTATCCTCATTACGCCTAGCATTTAGTGGGCTGGATATTTACCTTATCAACTAGCAAATCCATAAGGGTTCTATTTGATTAGGCACCTGAATTGGCACCTGAATCGGACTGAACCGACTGTTTGTCAGGCTACTGTTCTCCTATTCTCTCGAATCTATGAAGTAAGACATTGATTTTGCAATAAGATCGATTATGTTCATTGCATAATAAGCTCCTTTGAAAAGCATTGGCGCACGTGTAAACGAGTTGCTCTACCGAACTGAGCTATAGCCCTTATCAGAGATATCTTAACATATAGATAATTTCTTGTCAAGATGAATATTTTCTAATGCCAGAGGATACCCCTTTGATCTGTATCTGTTTAGTATTTAGTTTAGTATTTAGTATATAACAGACCAATAACAGAGCGGTATTGCTTAGAAAAGGGATTCAATATATAATCGATCGAAGTAATGGGTCTTCCTTTGTGGTGATAAATTGCCTACTTAACTCAGTGGTTAGAGTATTGCTTTCATACGGCGGGAGTCATTGGTTCAAATCCAATAGTAGGTAAGTAGGTAGAAAAATTACTAGATAGCATTGGACTTACTTCGCTTCGCTATCTAATAACTTTTTCTACCCCTCTTCCCTTTTTCTTTGTATCAACTATAAACCACTGGATTGTCTTCAATTGGATGGGGGAATCCAATTGACAGCCTCGATTCGTATCCTAGCTCGTCTGAGAGCGAGCTTCGCTTCAACCAAATCTTTCGTACCCTCAGCTTTACTCAAGTTAGCTTCGGCTATTTCAAGTGCCTTTTGAGCTTCTTCCGGATCAATATCACTACCCAGTTCCGCATCATTTCCTAAAATGATGATCTCATTATTAACTATTCTCGCAAAACCGCTCCACAGAATCGCTGTTAACCATTGGTCGTTGAGGAGGCGTATTCTCAAAGGACCCATATCTACTGCTGTGTTAATGGGGGCGTGGTTTGGTAATACGCCAATTTGGCCACTATTAGTGGATAAAATGATTTCTTTCACTTCACAATCCCAAATAATTCGCTTAGGAGTCAGTACATAAAGATTTAATTTCATTTCTTCGATTTGTTCTCCTCTTCTAAGGTTATAGCTTTCGTGCTAGCTTCATCGATGTTACCCACCAAATAAAAAGCCTGTTCAGGTAGGCCGTCTAATTCTCCGGAAAGGATTAGTTGAAATCCCCTAATAGTTTCCGCAAGAGCAACATACTTTCCTGGAGAACCAGTAAAAACTTCTGCCACAAAGAACGGTTGTGATAAGAAACGCTCAATTTTTCTTGCTCTTGCTACAGTTAAACGATCCTCTTCCGATAATTCATCCAAGCCAAGAATTGCGATAATGTCCTGAAGTTCTTTGTAACGTTGTAAAGTTTCCTTAACTCTTTGCGCAGTTTCATAATGTTCGTTGCCAACGATCCGAGGCTGTAACATAGTCGAGGTTGAATCTAAAGGATCTACTGCTGGATAAATACCCTTGGAAGCTAATCCTCTGGAAAGTACGGTAGTAGCATCCAAATGTGCAAATGTTGTGGCAGGGGCAGGGTCGGTCAAATCGTCTGCAGGTACATAAACTGCTTGAATCGAAGTTATAGATCCCTTTTTAGTAGAAGCAATTCTTTCTTGCAAAGAACCCATTTCTGTACTAAGAGTAGGTTGATAACCCACTGCGGAGGGCATTCTCCCTAATAAAGCGGATACCTCTGATCCTGCTTGAACAAAACGAAAGATATTATCGATAAATAAAAGCACGTCTTGCTTATTAACATCTCGGAAATATTCCGCCATAGTTAGGGCAGTTAAACCAACTCTCATACGAGCTCCCGGTGGTTCATTCATTTGGCCATAGACTAGAGCTACCTTTGATTCCTCAATATTTTTTTCATTAATTACTCCGGATTCCTTCATTTCCATATAAAGATCATTTCCTTCACGAGTCCGTTCCCCTACTCCACCGAATACGGATACGCCCCCATGAGCTTTAGCAATGTTATTGATTAATTCCATGATCAGTACTGTTTTACCTACTCCAGCCCCCCCAAATAGTCCTATTTTTCCTCCACGTCGATAAGGAGCTAAAAGATCGACGACCTTAATACCTGTTTCAAAGATGGATAATTTCGTATCTAACTCGATAAAGGCAGGCGCAGATCTATGAATAGGGAACGTTGCACTACTATCTACAGGACCCAAATTGTCAACAGGCTCCCCAAGAACGTTGAAAATTCGTCCGAGAGTAGCTCCACCGACCGGAACACTGAGAGGAGCTCCCGTGTCAATCACTTCCATTCCTCTCATCAACCCGTCCGTAGCACTCATAGCTACAGCTCTAACTCGATTATTTCCTAATAATTGTTGTACCTCACAAGTCACATTAATTTGCTTATCGGCAGTGTCTCTACTCTGGACTACCAAAGCGTTATAAATATAAGGTAACTTGCCTGGGGGAAAAGTGACATCCAGCACGGGTCCAATAATTTGATCGATACGACCTGTACTTTTTTCTTCAATTGTGGAAACCCCGGGAGGAGAAGTAGTAGGATTGGTTCTCATAATTATCACATAATTAAAAAAAAGGAATTTGTCGAAATTTTTCTTTTTTTATTGTTGAATAATGCCAAATCAAATCAAAAAAAATCCAAAAGTAAAAAGGAAATGAATTAGTTAATTCAATAAGAGAGAAAAGGGGACCAGGACTTGATTTCGTTGCCCAAGCGAATCCCATTCAATCGTTTACTCATGGAATGAGTCCATTGGAAAGTTCAATCAATCTTTTTTTTCATATACATTTTGCCTTTTGTGGAGGATCTGTGCCTACTCTACTTTCCTATCTAGGACTTCGATATACAAAATATATACTACTGTGAAGCATAGATTGCTGTCAACAAAGAATTTTATTAGTATTTAGTTAGGTATTTGCATTCAAAATAAGAAAAGAGAACTATTAAGAACTTGTAAAATAAGGATTAGGAATTAATTTGGGTTGCGCTATATCTATCAAAGAGTATACAATAATTATGGATTTGGTAAATCAAATCCATGGTTTAATAACGAACCGTGTTAACTTACCATAACAACAACTCAATTCCTATCGAATTCCTATATTGGAATTCCTATAGGATAGAACATACACAGGGTGTACGCATTATATATGAATGAAACATATTCATTAACCTAAGCATGCCCTCAATTTTCTTTAATGAGTTGATATTATATTAATTGAATATCCTTTTTGTTTTACGAGATTTTTGCTAAAGTTTCATTTACGCCTAATTAACATCGAGTAGACCCTGTTATTGTGAGAATTCTTAATTCAAGAGTTATAGGGAGGGACTTATGTCACCACAAACAGAAACTAAAGCAGGTGTTGGATTTCAAGCTGGTGTTAAAGATTATAAATTGACTTACTACACCCCAGAGTATGAAACTAAGGATACTGATATCTTGGCAGCATTCCGAGTAAGTCCTCAGCCTGGGGTTCCGCCCGAAGAAGCAGGGGCTGCAGTAGCTGCCGAATCTTCTACTGGTACATGGACAACTGTTTGGACTGATGGACTTACCAGTCTTGATCGTTACAAAGGACGATGCTATCACATCGAGCCTGTTGCTGGGGAAGACAACCAATGGATCTGTTATGTAGCTTATCCATTAGACCTATTTGAAGAGGGTTCCGTTACTAACATGTTTACTTCCATTGTAGGTAACGTATTTGGTTTCAAAGCCCTACGTGCTCTACGTTTGGAGGATCTACGAATTCCCCCTACTTATTCAAAAACTTTCCAAGGCCCGCCTCATGGTATCCAAGTTGAAAGAGATAAGTTGAACAAGTACGGTCGTCCTTTATTGGGATGTACTATTAAACCAAAATTGGGATTATCCGCAAAAAATTATGGTAGAGCGTGTTATGAGTGTCTACGTGGTGGACTTGATTTTACCAAAGATGATGAAAACGTAAACTCACAACCATTTATGCGCTGGAGAGACCGTTTTGTCTTTTGTGCCGAAGCTATTTATAAATCACAGGCCGAAACCGGTGAAATCAAGGGGCATTACTTGAATGCGACTGCGGGTACATGTGAAGAAATGATTAAGAGAGCTGTATTTGCAAGAGAATTAGGGGTTCCTATTGTAATGCATGACTACTTAACTGGGGGATTCACCGCAAATACTACTTTGGCTCATTATTGCCGCGACAATGGCCTACTTCTTCACATTCACCGTGCAATGCATGCAGTTATTGATAGACAGAAAAATCATGGTATGCATTTCCGTGTATTAGCTAAAGCATTGCGTATGTCTGGGGGAGATCATATCCACTCCGGTACAGTAGTAGGTAAGTTAGAAGGGGAACGCGAAATGACTTTAGGTTTTGTTGATTTATTGCGCGATGATTTTATTGAAAAAGATCGTGCTCGCGGTATCTTTTTCACTCAGGACTGGGTATCCATGCCAGGTGTTATACCGGTAGCTTCAGGTGGTATTCATGTTTGGCATATGCCAGCTCTGACCGAAATCTTTGGGGACGATTCTGTATTACAATTTGGTGGAGGAACTTTAGGACATCCTTGGGGAAATGCACCTGGTGCAGCAGCTAATCGAGTGGCTTTAGAAGCCTGTGTACAAGCTCGTAACGAAGGGCGCGATCTTGCTCGCGAAGGTAATGAAATTATCCGAGCAGCTTGCAAATGGAGTCCTGAACTAGCCGCAGCTTGTGAAGTATGGAAGGCGATCAAATTCGAGTTCGAGCCGGTAGATACTATTGATTAACTAGATAAAACTAAAGATAAAGAAGGTATAAATAAAAAAGAAACGAAATAAAAAGAGAAAAAAATCAGTTATGAAATGCAGTAATTCTTCTTTATTCTTCTAATTGATTGCAATTAAACTCGGCTCAATCTTTTTTAGAAAAAAAAGATTGAGCCGAATAAAAATAGATCATGATATGATCATGAGACTTGACAAATTGAGATTCGTCTATTCTATATATCTAGAATATATATATTAAGGTATAATACAATAAAGAAATACAAATAAAATAATAAAATAATAAAATATAGTATTATCATATGATAATGATAATGGAATCAAATACGCAGTATTTACAGAAAAAAGTCTTCGTTTATTGGGAAAGAATCAATATACTTTTAATGTCGAATCGGGATTCACTAAGACAGAAATAAAGCATTGGGTCGAACTCTTCTTTGGTGTTAAGGTGGTAGCTGTGAATAGCCATCGACTACCTGGAAAAGGTAGAAGAATAGGACCTATTCTGGGCCATACAATGCATTACAGACGTATGATCATTACCCTTCAACCGGGTTATTCTATTCCACTTCTAGATAGAGAAAAAAACTAAAGGAGAATGAATGAAAAAAGACATAGTTTGGAAGTTAGACCTTTTTATAGGACTCTCTTTCAATTTCAAAAAAGAGGACGTTTGAAACTTTTAACAGGCGTAATCGTGAGTCAACAAGTGACTCGAACTGTGTGTAAAAAAAGAAGCATTTTTTTTTTTTCAAAATGCTAGAACTAGATAAGGAAGTTTTCTATAACCTTGAGAAAAAGGATAAAAAGGTAGTTTTTTTTTAGTTTATGACTCCGATCAAGAGCGAGAAATCCTTGATTTGGGATTGGACATAGAACCTGGACCCATCGTAGAGACGTTTAGTTCAAAAGAAAGGATCGTATCCTGATGGTAAGAATTATACTTTCGTGGAAATACAGCGCTATAGACTTCAATGCGGTAGAGTAGACGTTTTGTTTCTAATTTTTCTGGACCAAACCTCCGCTCCGACCCAACGATACAATGAATTTTTTCTGTTCATATTCATAAATAAAAAAGATTCGGAATCGCAATGCTACTATATGCGTCCAGAGGAGTATTTGGAATAATATTCTTCTATAATCCATTATTGCGGGGGGTCTTACTAACAGGGCTTCGCTGCACGGGACAGGTCTTCGTCGAAAAGCTAACTCCACCCGGCATTTTCATACCCTTTCTTTGGGTGGTATATCGCCTTTTAAAGTCTAAGAGGGTAGTAGGGGATCTATAGTAGGTAAGATAATTTGCCCTTTGATTTTGATTGAATATACTATTTTTCCGCCTTTACCACGCATTATTGTATGCGCTTCTAGAGAAGTATGTATGCAGGAAGTAAATTCTAACCGCTTTCTTTTGAATCCAATTTCAAATTAGATTAGAAAGATAGAAAGGCCATGAGGATGGGAAAATCAAAATAAAATCTTTTTAATTAGTTCTCCTTTTTTGGAATTTTCTTATTATCCTTTCATTTTTTTTACAGAATATTTTTCAAACTAAAAATAAAAAATACAATACAATAGTCAATATTCCTTATAATAGATATACTTAATTATATCATAAGAATCTTAAGATATTTTTCGACTAGATAGAAATAGTAAATTTGAATTGAGACACCTATTCCATGACGGATTTAAACTTACCTTCTATTTTCGTGCCTTTAGTAGGCTTAGTATTTCCGGCAATTGCAATGACTTCTTTATTTCTTTATGTGCAAAAAAATAAGATTGTCTAGTATTTTTTAGTGTAAGTAATATAATATGGTAGGGTATGTGGCTTTTTCTACACACACTTTCTACACACAAATGAAAAACGGTTATGGATGCGGATATAGGCTACGAGCATAAATGCATGAATATGCAGAGCCAGGTATAGCGAGTTTTATTTTATTTATTTTAATTGAATCAACGAATATTTTTTGAATAGAAAGTCAATGTATCTAACCTATTATTTCACAGGAGTACTAGTTGCTGAAGGCGATTTCAGAATCAAAAAAAGTAAAGTCAAAATTATTTAGCTTATTCTCTCAATTTCAATCGACCGCTGCTGGATTTAGTATATCTAATATGAATTGGCGATCAGAACACATATGGGTAGAACTTCTAAAAGGTTCTCGAAAAAGGGGTAATTTTTTCTGGGCCTGTATTCTTTTTCTAGGTTCACTAGGATTCTTATCGGTTGGGATTTCCAGTTATCTTGGTAAGAATATTATATCTATACTTCCATCTCAAGAAATTCTTTTTTTTCCGCAGGGGGTCGTGATGTCTTTCTACGGAATCGCAGGCCTATTCATTAGCTCCTACTTGTGGTGTACTATTTTGTGGAATGTAGGTAGTGGTTATGACCGATTCGATAGAAAAGAGGGAATAGTGTGCATTTTTCGTTGGGGATTCCCTGGAATAAAACGTCGCGTCTTCCTTCGATTCCTTATGCGGGATATCCAATCAATTAGAATTCAGGTTAAAGAGGGTCTTTATCCTCGTCGTATTCTTTATATGGAAATCCGGGGCCAGGGGATCATTCCCTTGACTCGTACTGATGATAAATTTTTTACTCCACGAGAAATTGAACAAAAAGCTGCCGAATTGGCCTATTTCTTGCGCGTACCAATTGAAGTATTTTGAGGTATCTTTTTTGAACTGAGTTGAATGAAGAAAAGAAGAATTGGAAGAAGAAAAGTTTTCTCAACACAGGGAGGAAGTCCCTTCTAAATTGGATTTGTTATTGTAAGGGGATTTTTAAGTATTTATCTAAAGGAAGGAACAAACGAGGATAAGAGAAATTTGCTTTTAATTTTTTTTTATCCAAGTTAGATATATCGCATACTATTCTTCCTTTTTCATCCGAAAGGGCTTTTTTTTTATTCTATTTCACTATTTCATTCCATCTAGATCTAAGAAAGAACCCAATGCACTGAAATTCCACTAATAACTAATATACAAAAAAGAAGAATAGATACAGGGTATCAAACCTATAGAGTTTTTGCTTCAAAGAAATAGAAATATCATGAAATAGAAATATCATCATATAGAGTCAGGGAATGGAATAGAGTCAGCGAATGAAGCATATTCATTAACAACTCCATTTACAGATCAAAAATGAAAAAAAAGAAAGCATTGCCTTCTTTACTATATCTTGTATTTATCGTACTTTTGCCTTGGGGGGTCTCTTCCTCATTTAACAAATGTCTGGAACTTTGGATTAAGAATTGGTGGAATACCAGGCAATCCGAAACTCTCTTAACTGATATTCAAGAGAAAAGGATTCTAGAAAGATTCATAGAATTAGAAGAACTTTCTCTCTTGGACGAGATGATAAAAGGGAAACTAAAGACACATGTACAAAAACCTCCTACAGGAATACACAAGGAAATAATACAATGGGTCAAAATAAATAATGAGGATCATCTCCATACCATTTTGCATTTCTCGACAAATATAATCTGTTTGGCTATTCTAAGTGGTTCTTTTTTTCTGGGTAAAGAGGAACTTGTCATTTTGAATTCTTGGGTTCAGGAATTCTTCTATAATTTAAATGACTCAATAAAAGCTTTTTTTATTCTTTTAGTTACTGATTTTTTTGTTGGATTTCACTCCACCCGTGGTTGGGAACTAGTAATTCGTTGGGTCTACAACGATTTTGGATGGGCTCCTAACGAGCTTATTTTCACTATTTTTGTTTGTAGTTTTCCAGTAATTCTAGATACATGTTTGAAATTTTGGGTCTTTTTTTGTTTAAATCGTCTATCTCCTTCGCTTGTAGTCATTTATCATTCAATTAGTGAAGCATAAATTCATTTGATCTCCCGATATTAATATTAATCAAATTAGCAAGCATCTTTTTTTAGAAAGAAAGCCCTTTTCCATTTTAGCAAAATTCTTTCTATTTATACCTACTTTAAGGTATTCATCATTGCAGTACAACTGTTGCAGTAGAATGACAACAGATTCGTGTATAGGGAACTAGATTAGCTTAGCTACCTATCTAATTTATTGTAGAAATTCTGGGATCTGCGATTGGACATGGAAAATAGAAATACTTTTTCTTGGGTAAAGGAACAGATAACTCGATCGATTTCTGTATCGATCATGATATACGTAATAACTCGGACATCTATTTCAAATGCATATCCCATTTTTGCGCAGCAGGGTTATGAAAACCCACGAGAAGCAACTGGACGAATTGTATGTGCCAATTGCCATTTAGCTAGCAAGCCCGTCGATATTGAAGTTCCCCAAGCTGTGCTTCCCGATACTGTATTTGAAGCAGTTCTTCGAATTCCTTATGATATGCAATTGAAACAAGTTCTTGCTAATGGAAAAAAGGGAGGGTTGAATGTAGGTGCTGTTCTTATTTTGCCCGAGGGATTCGAATTAGCGCCGCCCGATCGTATTTCCCCTGAGTTAAAAGAAAAGATAGGAAATCTTGCTTTTCAGAGTTATCGTCCCGATAAAAAAAACATTCTTGTGATAGGCCCTGTTCCCGGTAAGAAATATAGTGAAATTGTCTTTCCCATTCTTTCCCCTGATCCTGCTACGAAGAAAGATGCTCATTTCTTAAAATATCCCATATATGTAGGGGGAAACCGAGGAAGAGGACAGATCTATCCTGATGGTAGCAAGAGTAACAATACAGTCTATAATGCTACGTCAACAGGTATAGTAAGAAAAATACTACGTAAAGAAAAGGGGGGGTATGAAATATCCATAGTTGATGCATCAGATGGACGCCAAGTGATTGATATTATACCTCCCGGACCAGAACTTCTTGTTTCAGAGGGGGAATCCATCAAGCTTGATCAACCATTAACAAGCAATCCTAATGTGGGAGGTTTTGGTCAGGGGGACGCAGAAATCGTGCTTCAGGATCCATTACGTGTCCAAGGCCTTTTGTTCTTCTTCGCATCCGTTATTTTGGCACAAGTTTTTTTGGTTCTCAAAAAGAAACAGTTTGAAAAGGTTCAATTGTACGAAATGAATTTCTAGGTCCCGGGATTTCTTACCATCAAGTTGGTAAAAAGCCTCGATTTATTGGCAATTGCTAGAATTATCTATGATCTATTTTGGAAATCCTTTTTTTGTTTAGACTGCTTTTTGTTTATGAGATGTCTGGAATTCCTTATTTATATCCCATGCAAAAGAAGAGAATCCAAGGCAAAGGCGAGAACAATCAAATTAAAATTTCTTCTTTTTCGGAGGGATTGCAGGTCTTCTTAATCGTCTATTCGGCACAAGAAAAAGCCTTTTTCTTGTGCCGATTCTTCTTGTATCAAAATAAGAATCCTTTTTCTTCCTAATTCGTCAAAGATTACTATTTCTTCTTTATTCGGGTCTGTCTCTTGGACCTCTTTTTCTTTTGCTTAGGTTTAGCCGAGGTAGTGGACAAACAGAGGGGAAGAAAATATGGCGGGGGAAAAATTTCTTGTGATTGTGAGCAAATTGCTTGGCTTGTTTAATTAAGTTCAACTTCAAATTTACAGAAATTTTGCAAAAAAAAAGTAAACTCTTCCATTGAAGGTTTTTTTATTTTTAGGCTAGTTGAATAGTTTTGATTAAGGTTTTATTAGTTTATTACTCGAAACTAAATCAAGGATTTTCAGGATACTTCCTTCGTGGAATAAGATATTGGATCCTCGAGTGATCTCTTTTTCTTGTTGCTTCATAAGAGTGAATCGAATAGATTCAATTCGCGTTATAAGAGTAAAATAAAAATTCCGCGGGTCCTTTCCGCTCTAATCAGATAAAGGGGGGTAAGGACCCGCTAAGCTCCTACTTTTTCATGTTTACAATCTGGTCCCTCCGATTACTATAGAGATGAACCCAATCCAGAATATGAACCATAAAAGAAAACACCTACTAAACCAATCACAGCAATACCAGCTACAGTACCTATCAGCCAAAGAGGAATTCTTCCAGTAGTATCGGCCATTTCCCCTACTTTCCTCCACATTTTATCAATTGGTCATGCTAGAGACAAAAACAGTCATGGGTAGTTATAAGGATGGTATCCTTCCAAATGGGATAAGAGAATTCTTATTAGTCTCTTTCTTTCTCTCAATTGAAGAAGTAATTGGAAAATAAAACAGCAAGTACAAAAATGAGTAATAAACCCCAGTATAGACTGGTACGATTCAATTCAACATTTTGTTCATTCGGGTTTGATTGTGTCATAGTTCTATAGTTGGAATTTGTTTTATCGTTGGATGAACTGCATTGCTGATATTGATCCCAAGAAAAAAACAGTAGGTACAGCTAGTCCGTGAATAGCCAGCCATCGCACTGTAAAAATAGGATAGGTTCGATCTATGGTCATTGAGGGCCTCCTAAAAGGATCTACTAAATTCATCGAGTTGTTCTAAAGAATCAAAACGGTCGGTTATTAACGGAATTCCTTGTCGGCTTTCCGTGAAATACTCGTTTGGCCTAGGACTTCCAAACACGTCATAAGCTAAACCCGTACTGACAAATAACCAACCCGCAATGAATAGGGAAGGTATAGTAATGCTATGAATAACCCAGTATCGAATACTGGTAATAATATCAGCAAAAGAACGTTCTCCCGTGCTTCCAGACATGCTGAACTCCCAAAATTTTTGTACATTCAAAAAAGGAATTGATTCCGTAAAAGATGGGATCGACCAGTAAATAGAAAATTACTGATATTTCATCCTTGTGAGATTGTCAATTTTGTACCAAAGGTGTATTTTGAGTATACCGAATTAGTATAGCTATCCTTCCTATGGCACAGCAATCTGGTTTTGCCTGGTTCCGAAACATAATTACTTTTTTATTTTTTTTTTGTCTATAGGTAAGCTATATGTTATTCAAGGCATCAATAGAAAACCCCATTTTTGTAGGTTCTACTTACTTTTCATTGGCTTCGGAATAATAGAGTAATTCGGAATAGCAGCCAAAATCTTGGGAAAATCTAAGTTAATGATCAATAGGTTTGGATAAATAATTTAGGAAGGATATTCTCATACTGACACAATACAAGGACAAGTATATGTGAAATCTATCCTTTCATAATTCGTAATTCATCCTTGTATTGTTTGTTGGATTAGGTCTAACTTTCTTGACCAAACTGCGAGCGCGGAACTTTACGAGATGAAATAGGGAAAGACAGAAGATAGAATAGAACTTAAAAGGATAATTGAAGTGACTCGTCTTCGAATCTACTTTGGTTGGAGTTCGAAAAAGGAATAAAAATAAAGTAAATTCAAGGAAGAGCTTTCTTTTTTTTTTTTTTTTAACAGCCCCTTGGCAGGTCGTGGAATGCTTTTGTTCTCCTCTTATTCCATATGGAATACAATCAGTTAAAATAAGAAGGAATAGGGGAATATTCGATCGTTCACTCCAAAAAGAGGGTCCTATTGAAAAAGAAATTATCCAAAATAGAAAGAAGTTTTTTTTTTCAAATTCAATTGTTTATTTATCTCTTATTCAAAAATTTCCCTGAAAATTGAATTTCTTTTTTTCATTCAATGGGGTTAGATGATCTAGTTCTTAATATTATTACTTTACTCAATTGACAAATTCCACAACAAATCTCTTGATTCGGAATTAGGGACTCATGTATCATCTGATGAATCCACTTTCTTTTACACTTCTGTATCTTACTCTATCTTGTTTTTTAGTATTATCTAAAATAACTGATGAATTATGAATTTTCCATAACTTAGGTAAATGCTTTACCAACATATGTAGTGTAGTAAAAAAAAATAAATGGAATTTAACTCTTTCATGCTTACTTTAACTAGTTATTTTGGTTTTCTACTGGCTGCTTTAACTATAACCCCAGCTCTATTTATTGGCTTGAACAAGATACGCCTTATTTGAATTGACTGAATAATTATAATTCAGAAAAGAAAAATCTTTCTTTGGGATTCCTGGCATTCTACGACTCTTTTCCAGACTAATTAGGAATTCTTTTCTTGGTCATTGAGATTCGTGGATAATTTAGAGTACTATTTAGGGATAGATCGTACCTCTTTTTTTATCCCCTCGAACAAATCGAAATGATTGAAGTTTTTCTATTTGGAATCGTCTTAGGCCTAATTCCTATTACTTTAGCGGGATTATTCGTGACTGCGTATTTGCAATACAGGCGTGGGGATCAGTTGGATCTTTGATTGAGTCATTTTTTTTTTTTGATTGACCTCCTCCAGACCAGAGAGGAGGTCAAATTGAAATTGGAGTTACAATTCAATTTTGTTAAGTTATTTTACTCTGCTTCGACATAAAATAGATGGAATCACGCTCTGTAGGATTTGAACCTACGACATCGGGTTTTGGAGACCCGCGTTCTACCGAACTGAACTAAGAGCGCTTTCATTCATTCAAAAAGAAAATCTTTTTCTATTCCTAATGTATCTCACGTACGTATAGTCTCCACAAATTCAAGTTATACCCACTTTACTTTAATTGATCTCGTCGCTACTGCCTATAAAGAAGAAAGAAGTAATAGGTAGGGATGACAGGATTTGAACCTGTGACATTTTGTACCCAAAACAAACGCGCTACCAAGCTGCGCTACATCCCTTTTCCAAATTAAATTGTTGTACAATGCCATTGTACACAATTCCTGTCTTCTTTTCCACATCATAATTTTCTTCTTCTTTCTTTCTCTATCTATATATAGAACCCTCGTGTCATTTCTTCTTTTTGGTCTCATATAATTAAGGAATTATATACATATAAAATCCAATATAATTTCGCCTATAAAAGAAGGATTACTTTTCCTTGGTAATATATAGGAAGAAGGGGTCATCTTTTTCTTTTTTAGGGATAGGAAAATTTCGTCGATATGGTTCATTTTATATATAGCATAACAATCTTGGGCAAGAGTTTATGATCATATATGTATTCCAACAAGGAAGGAGGATTTTCAATGCGGGATATAAAAACATATCTCTCTGTAGCACCCGTGCTAAGTACTCTATGGTTTGGTGCTTTAGCAGGTTTATTGATAGAAATTAATCGTTTATTCCCAGATGCTTTGTCATTCCCTTTTTTTTAATTCTAGTTATTGCTATGGGAGGGATAGATTTCTTCGTGATATGACAAAATTTGATCCTTTTCAATCTTTTTTTAGTATCGGAAGGAAAAAGAAAGAAAAGATGGATTGGGTTGAACCTCAGAGTCATTAAAAATTTGGTAAACCCCATTTTTGAAAATAGAAATTCAATTTAAAGGGGTACCCAAGCTAAATAAGGCCTCAGAAATCAGAGCATAGAAAAGGCGGGGCTGGCTAATTAAATGAAAGGATTTCGAACCAAAATCTTTGCTAATTCGACAAGGATTGTATTCTTTAATTATTTCTCTATTTTTTATTACTTAATTAAAGAATAAAAAAAAATTATTCTAATGAATTATATTCTTCTTCTTCGGATTCAAAATAGAAGAATAAAAGAATAAGTAGAAGAATTAAGTTAAGTCAATCCAAAAAGAAAAGGAGGTTCATGGCCAAGGGAAAAGATGTTAGAATCAGAGTTATTTTGGAATGCATCAGTTGTGTTCGAAAAGGTGCCAATGAGGAATCGACGGGGATTTCTAGATATAGTACTCAAAAGAATCGCCACAATACACCCGGACAATTAGAATTCAAAAAATTTTGTCGTTATTGTCGCAAGCATACGACTCATCACGAAATAAAGAAATAGGAACATCGTGTGTTTGATCTTTCCAAACAACAGAAAGAGTAAGAACTTCATATTTAATATATAAAGAAAACATAGTATAGAATACAAAATACAAATCAACTCATCTGATTTCCGGTAGATATTATTTCATATGTATAGAGGGTATTCATATACTATAATATGAATCAAATAAGATATGGATCAAAGAAAAACTACTTCTTCTGGATCCTAAATTAATAAAATAAAGAAGTGAATTTTCAAATTTTCAAATTTTAAATAAGGAATAAATCATGTATACATCTAAACAACCTTTTCTTAAATCTAAGCAACCCTTTAGTAAATCCAAGCAAACTTTTAATAAATCCAAGCAACCCTTTCGTAAATCCAAGCAAACTTTTCGTAAATTCAAGCAACCTTTTCGTAAATCTAAACAACCTTTTCGTAGGCGTCCCCGGATTGGCCCGGGAGATCGAATTGATTATAGAAACATGAGTTTAATTAATAGATTTATTAGTGAACAAGGAAAAATATTATCGAGACGAATAAATAGATTAACCTTGAAACAACAACGATTAATTACTCTTGCTATAAAACAGGCTCGTATTTTATCTTTCTTACCGTTTCGTAACTATGAGAACGAAAAGCAATTTCAAGCCCAGTCAATTTCAATAATTACAGGTTCTAGACCCAGAAAAAATAGACATATTCCTCAATTAACGCAAAAGTACAATTCCAATCGAAACTTAAGAAACAACAACCAAAATTTAAGAAACAACAACCGGAACTTAAGTTCCGATTGTTGATGTTTTATTCGAATTCGAAAGGGCCAGACCTATATATATTATAAAGAAAGTAATCCAGCTCGTTGATTCCTACCACTTAATCTTAATTTATTGTATCTTCCCGGAGTTCCCTCTCCGGGAATTCATCTTTTATTATTCCAGTATATTACTTTATTTATACCTTTAATTGATGATCTTTATTTTATTGGAAATCGTGTAAAGATTATTTGGATTTGATACAGCTACTTGTGCAAGCATTTTACGATTAAGAATCAATTTCTTCTTGTACAGGTTGTGTATTAATTTACTATAACTATCGAATACTTTATATACCCGCGTTGCTGCGTTTATCCGAGTGATCCACAAACGACGAAAATCCCTCTTTTGCCTACCTCTATCTCGATGAGAGGAAACAAAAGCTCTTTTTACCTGTTGGGTAATCATTCGATTAAGTCTTAAATGAGCCCCTCTAAAGTTTGAGGCAAATGAACGCATTTTTGTTCGTCGTCTCCGGGCTATATATCCTCGCGGAACTCTGGTCATTGAATCAAATTAACCTTAATGAATAACTAATGATTTCTCTTCTTTTAGCCACCCTTTTTCTCATTAATAACAAAACTAATTATTCCGATATATAAAATATTAATTCCAATGGCTTTTGCTATAGTAACCTTCCCAACCACGATTTTTTATTCCACTCCGTTCAGTTATTTCTATACGAAATAACAAATTCATTCTAATAATACTAAAAAAAATAGTGGGTTCCATCGTTTCTATGGTTCCCTTTTAAACGGTGAGGCCCTCTCTATACACCGGAGCCCTTTCTTTCATCAAAAGGTATTGCGAACTTGTATAGTCCACATTCTTTGGCTCTACCTATCCATTATAGAGTAAATAGCTCTTTTCACAATAAGAGTTATCCATACAGTGACGGTATTTAATTATGAAAGTTGGCTAAGTAGCTGACCCTGTTAGTCCGTTCTTTTAAGATAAAGGAGCATAAGCCTTTTTCTTTTTATTACTATTTCCTCCGCTTAATGGATAACCATTTGCTACCAATGGGAGAATTGCTTCTTATTTCCAATTTAGATAATTGGATTTGCACCAAAGGAAACCATAAATTCCATATACCATAGAAATCTAGGATAGAGAAGCTATATCCTATTCATTGGTACTAATCATGGATACTTCAATTTTTTTTATATTTGTTTGAAGTCATGATCTGAACGAGTCGCACATACACCCTAGCACATGTTCCTCGACGCTGAGGGCATCCTTTAAGCGCGGCCGTTTTTCGAGCATTTCGTATTGGCTGTCTTGCGTTTCTAATAAGTTGTTTAACCGTCGGCATGTTGTATGTATATAGAAAAAAATGGATTGGTTTAGATCCATCTTAACCTGATGATTGCTCATCATGAAGTCTTTCTATTTTCTATTAAATCGAGGAAAACACGAATTTAGCTGTGAAATAACTTTACAAGAAATCCGGACACTACCAATCCTTAAACATTTCTGGAAACCACACTGGATCAGTATCGCAGTGCTTGTCAATCATTTCATCCCCTACAATATCGACAAGTCCATAAGCTTTGGCTTCGTCTGCTGACATAAAAACATCCCTTTCCATGTCTTCGGATACAACCCAAAAAGGCTTGCCTGTTCTTACTGCATAAACCCTTGTGATCATTTCGCGAACTTTGTGTAACTCTTCTACTTCTAGTAAAAATTCTGGTGTCCTTGCCCGATAATAAGCACTAGCAGGTTGGTGAAGCATAATCCTCGCGTGAGGGAATGCTATACGCTTGGTGGGTTCTCCTCCAAGCAGAATGAAGGACGCCATGGAGGCGGCTATTCCGAGGCATATTGTATATATATCTGGTGTCACCGTTTGCATCGTATCAAAAATAGCCATTCCTGAGATTAGCCACCCGCCTGGGGAGTTTATAAACAAAAAAATATCACTAATTCCATCTTCTATACTCAGATATACCATGAGACCTGTAATATGATTCGTGATCTCGCAACGAATCTCTTGACCTAAAAAAAGTGTCCTTTCTCGATACATAACATTGTATAAGTCAACCCAAGTCGCTTCTTCATCTCCAGGAATCCGGTAAGGTACTTTTGGAACACCAATGGGCATATTAGATTAATATTATTAAATTTAAGTAAGAAAACCACACTTTAATATGGAAACGTAAGAATGGAACAGAAAGAAAGAATCCGCAGTTTATTGTCTTAATTTTTATTCTTATTCTATATGAATATTATAGATTCTATTAATACGTAGATTGAAAGGTTATACATATAAGGAATGTAAGACAGATTGAATAAAGAAAAGGGAATGGGTGATTTGAATGCTAAACAAAGAGGGGTAGCGATCTATTCTTCGTTTTTTCCAAATTGGCCAAGTTACCCATTGCATATTGGCACTTATCGAGTATAGAATAGATCTGCTTCTCTTTCTTCTTATGAACAGAATTGGCTTCTTATTTTTAATGGAATGAAATAAATATTCGCGCTTTCTGACACAGAATCCCCTAGAAGGGTTAGGTACATAGGATATGGATAGTCTTTTTCAATGCGATAAAATAAAGCGACATCGTGTCTATTTTTCTTTGCTAAAGGGGTATTTCCATGGGTTTGCCTTGGTATCGTGTTCATACTGTCGTATTGAATGATCCGGGTCGATTGCTTGCGGTGCATATAATGCACACAGCTCTAGTTTCTGGTTGGGCTGGCTCAATGGCTTTATACGAATTAGCAGTTTTTGATCCCTCTGATCCTGTTCTGGATCCAATGTGGAGACAAGGTATGTTCGTAATTCCCTTCATGACTCGTTTAGGAATAACGGATTCGTGGGGTGGTTGGAGTATTTCAGGAGGAACTGTAACAAATCCGGGTATTTGGAGTTATGAAGGTGTGGCAGGTACGCATATTGTGTTTTCTGGCTTGTGTTTCTTGGCAGCGATCTGGCATTGGGTATATTGGGACCTAGAAATATTCTCTGATGAGCGGACGGGAAAACCCTCTTTGGATTTGCCCAAGATCTTTGGAATTCATTTATTTCTTGCAGGGGTGGCTTGCTTTGGCTTTGGGGCATTTCATGTAACGGGTTTGTATGGTCCTGGGATATGGGTATCCGATCCTTATGGACTAACTGGAAAAGTACAAGCTGTAAATCCAGCGTGGGGTGCAGAAGGTTTTGATCCTTTTGTTCCGGGGGGAATAGCTTCTCATCATATTGCTGCGGGTACATTGGGTATATTAGCGGGCTTATTCCATCTTAGTGTCCGTCCGCCTCAACGTCTATATAAAGGATTACGTATGGGCAATATTGAAACTGTACTTTCCAGTAGTATCGCTGCTGTTTTTTTTGCAGCTTTCGTAGTTGCTGGAACTATGTGGTATGGGTCAGCAACGACCCCAATCGAATTATTTGGGCCTACTCGTTATCAGTGGGATCAGGGATACTTTCAGCAAGAAATATATCGAAGAGTTAGCAATGGTTTAGCCGAAAATCTTAGTTTATCAGAAGCTTGGTCTAAAATTCCCGAAAAATTAGCCTTTTATGATTATATTGGTAATAATCCGGCAAAAGGGGGATTATTCAGAGCAGGCTCAATGGACAATGGGGATGGAATAGCTGTTGGATGGTTAGGACATCCCGTCTTTAGAGATAAAGAAGGACGTGAGCTTTTTGTACGCCGTATGCCTACTTTTTTTGAAACATTTCCGGTTGTTTTGGTAGATGAGGAGGGAATTGTTAGAGCAGACGTTCCTTTTAGAAGAGCAGAATCCAAATATAGTGTTGAACAAGTAGGTGTAACGGTGGAGTTCTATGGTGGCGAACTTAATGGAGTAAGTTATTCTGATCCTGCTACTGTAAAAAAATATGCGAGGCGTTCTCAATTAGGGGAAATTTTTGAATTAGACCGGGCTACTTTGAAATCTGATGGTGTTTTTCGCAGCAGTCCAAGGGGTTGGTTCACTTTTGGTCATGCTACCTTTGCTTTGCTCTTCTTTTTCGGACACATTTGGCATGGCGCTAGAACATTGTTCCGAGATGTTTTTGCTGGTATTGATCCAGATTTGGATGCTCAAGTGGAATTTGGAACATTCCAAAAAGTGGGAGATCCAACTACAAGGAAACAGGCAGTTTGATACACATTGTTATAGTATCTTTCACCTCTCTTTTTTGATTTGACATGGGAAACATCTCCCATCCTTTCTTTGACTCTTTTTCTTTCTTTATATGGGAAATTATCCCAAATGACAAATGAATAGGTGTGGAAGTTATAATTGTAAATAAACCAGGATCGAATCTATGGAAGCATTGGTTTATACGTTCCTTTTAGTTTCGACTTTAGGGATAATTTTTTTCGCTATCTTCTTCCGAGAACCACCTAAGGTTCCACCAACTCCAACTAAAAGAATAAAATAATTTCATTTAAGTAAGAAGTCCCCCTATCTGGGAGACTTCTTACTTAAATTAGTCTCCGTGTTCTTCGAATGGATCTCTTAATTGTTGAGAGGGTTGCCCAAACGCGGTATATAAGGCATACCCAGTAAAGCTTACAAGTAAACCAGATATGGAGATGGCGACTAAAGTTGCTGTTTCCATTTTTATAGAATTTCAAGATTACAATGGATCTACGAAAAGATCGTGTATTTACAACTACAACGGAATAGTATACAAAGTCAACACCAATGATTAAATAGAATTTATGGCTACACAAACCGTTGAAGATAGTTCTAAACCTAGGCCAAAACGAACTGGTGCAGGTAGTTTACTGAAACCCTTGAATTCGGAATATGGGAAAGTCGCCCCGGGTTGGGGGACTACTCCTTTTATGGGGATCGCAATGGCTTTATTCGCTATATTCCTATCTATCATTTTAGAAATTTATAATTCTTCCGTTTTACTGGACGGAATTTTAACCAATTAGGTTTCTACTAACTAAAACTAGGAAGTCAGAGTTTTTCCATCCAAAAAAGCCTTTCTAGTTTAAGATCTACATTTCTAGATATTATGGTAGTTCGACCGCGGAATTTTTTTGTTTCGGTATCTCTGGAATATGAGTGTGTGACTTGTTAGAATTGATCCTATTGATAATACATAGAAAGGGCCTGTTATCTCTATCAAGATGATTCTAATTCGTCAGATATTATTTATTCTAGTATCTGGAACACGAAATAGATAGAGTGGATCAAAAAAAAATGGAACTATGATTCATACTCACTATTAAGACCTCGCAACCAGACTGAAAAATTCAAGTAGTTCTTAAATAAAAATAAAAAAGAAATTTTCTTCCTTCCAATTTTGTTTGCCCAAAAGACAACTTTTTTTCTCTCGATTTTGTCGAGTCATTACACTGATTCAATAAATGATTATCAAGCGGTTCTTATTCGAAGAACCCTTGCCTTTTGTTTAGCTTGAGACTAAATCATCGTGGCTCTAGTATGAATCTAAGGTTTTAATTGAACTGATTCATAGGATCTCAACAAGATAATTTCTATATTACGCATAAAAAAACAAATCCTTTATAGGGAAGAGAAAAGTCAAGAAGCCTCTAATGACCAACATAAGGGAAAGGAAGAAAGAAAGACGCGCCAACTTGAGATTTTTTGGCATTATCATCACAAAGAAGATATTCCGGATTTTTCTTATTTGATATCTTCAAGGCAAATCGACCCAATTCAGTGGCTGATGAAGTTTTGAACCTTTTTTCTAATATTCGTTGAAAATTTTTGTGTTTCTGCTTGAGCCGTACGAGATGAAATTTTCATATACGGCTCTTAGAGGGGGACTCGGGTTAGTTACCTATCTCAATAAAGTATATGATTGGTTTGAGGAACGTCTTGAGATTCAGGCAATTGCAGATGATATAACTAGTAAATATGTTCCTCCCCATGTCAACATATTTTATTGTTTAGGGGGAATTACACTTACTTGTTTTCTAGTACAAGTCGCTACCGGTTTTGCTATGACTTTTTACTACCGACCAACCGTTACAGAGGCTTTTTCCTCGGTTCAATACATAATGACCGAGGCCAACTTTGGTTGGTTAATCCGATCAGTTCATCGATGGTCAGCAAGTATGATGGTTTTAATGATGATCCTGCATGTATTTCGTGTGTATCTCACAGGGGGATTTAAAAAACCCCGCGAATTAACTTGGGTCACAGGTGTGGTTTTGGCTGTTTTGACTGCATCATTTGGTGTAACTGGTTATTCTTTGCCTTGGGATCAAATTGGCTATTGGGCAGTCAAAATTGTGACAGGTGTACCTGACGCCATTCCGGTAATAGGATCGCCTTTAGTGGAGTTATTACGCGGAAGTGCTAGTGTGGGCCAATCCACTTTGACTCGTTTTTATAGTTTACATACCTTTGTACTGCCTCTGCTTACTGCCGTATTTATGTTAATGCACTTTCCAATGATACGTAAGCAAGGTATTTCGGGTCCTTTATAGGGAAGGCATATCATAGAGAATTATAATTATCATATATCATATCGGGTAGGTTTTGGTATTTCATTGCTACAAGCATGGGTTATTGTAAAATAACACATGTCATTTGGATACTTCTCTTCAACTCCAAAGTATTTTTATACAATACAAATAGTTGAAGTTAATTTTACGAAAGAAAAAAGGCGGATTATGGGAGTGTGTGACTTGAATTATTGATTTGGCCATGCAGATAAAGAATTGGATCTGCCACATTAGAATTCACAACCAAAGGTGTCTCCGCATCCAATCAACATGTAAGTCCCCTACCTAGGAAGGATAGGCTGGTTCACTTGAGGAGAATATCTTCTATGATCATACCGCAACCATGTCATCCATGAACAGGCTCCGTAAGATCCCATAGAGTAGAAATGGAATAAGTCATGTGACATGATCCAGTTCTCTATTTATTACACTTACCTTTTTATTATAGTATGGAAATGCATTCATTTTCTTTGCATCGATTGTGATCCGCAATACTATCGGAGTAAAAGAAGGGATCTAAGGAAGAATGTAGGCTAAACTTTTTGATTTTTTATTAGTAACAAGTAAATATTTTGTTTGGAGGTAAGAAACTTGCGATATTGAGGGGATAAATACCAACTAATCAAGAGACATGAGACAATCCACAAAGCAATTGATCATGATCAAATTTGTAAGCCCACTTGGATATTGAGCATTTACCCATAAGAATAGGATTATTTTCAATGAGTAGTTGTAGGTGCAACTTCGGAAAAGAGAATCTGATAAAGCTTTTCTTGCCTAGAGTCATTGAGTCATTATAAACCTTAATTCTATTAAGGATCTTCCGCGGTCTTATTTCTTTCACTCTTGCTCGAGCCGGATGATGATAAATTCTCATGTCCGGTTCCTTTGGGGGATGGATCCTAAAGAGTTCACCTATCCCAATAACAAAGAAACCAGACTTAAATGATCCTGTATTAAGAGCTAAATTAGCTAAAGGGATGGGACATAATTATTACGGGGAACCCGCATGGCCCAACGATCTTTTATATATTTTTCCAGTAGTAATTCTAGGTACTATTGCATGTAATGTAGGTTTAGCGGTTCTCGAGCCATCAATGATTGGTGAACCGGCAGATCCGTTTGCAACTCCTCTGGAAATATTACCCGAGTGGTACTTCTTTCCCGTGTTTCAAATACTCCGTACGGTACCCAATAAGTTATTGGGCGTTCTTTTAATGGTTTCTGTGCCAACAGGCTTATTGACAGTACCTTTTCTAGAGAATGTCAATAAATTCCAAAATCCATTTCGCCGCCCAGTAGCTACGACCGTTTTTTTAATCGGTACTGTAGTAGCTCTTTGGTTAGGTATTGGAGCAACATTACCCATTGATAAATCATTAACTTTAGGTCTTTTTTAGATATTTTTTGATTCATTCAACCGTGAAGTACCATAGGTATCTAGGAAATAGTTACTTCCAAGTGAATCTTCCCTAGATACCTAAAATCCATTTTATTATGATCCATTTCGCGAAAATATAGATTGTACCAAAGATGCTAAATTGTTTTCTTTTTATTCTAACTCGAAAAAGAAGAAGAAAAAAAATTGCAATGGATTTAAAACGAGAGTTTATTCTTAAGTAAATCAATTGGGAGATGCTTCTCTAGAGTGTCCCATATATGTTTTCTATCTTCCATACGAAAACTGTCAATTCTCAGAAGATCTTCTTCAGTCTTACTCAAAAGGTCCAATAGTGTATGTATATTGGCCCTTTTTAGACAATTATACGTTCTAGAAGTCAATTCTAATTGATCAATAAAAATACAATTCAATGGAATTCCTTTTTTGTTTTTCTTTAGATTAGTTAATCTTTTTTGAAAAGTAAAAAGGGGTGGAGTAAACCTGTTTTTATTTTCTTCGAAACTAGCGCCCTCTTCCTCCGCGTGTAGAAAAGGAAGAAATAAATCAATCAAATTACGAGAAGCCTCATAAAGTGCTTCCTTAGGGGTTAAACTTCCATTAGTCCATATTTCTAGAAAAAGTATCTCGTGTTTTTCATTTCCATTCCCACAAGAAAAAATACTATAATTCACATTTCGAACAGGCATGGATACAGCATCTATAGGATAACTTCCATCTTGATAGTTCTTTCTGAGTTCTGTCTGATATCCACGATCTCTCTTGATCTGTAAATCAATACAGAAATCAATGGGCTCTGTCAAGTTAGCTATAGGTTGTGCCGTATCAACGATTTCTACGGAAGGCGGTAAGATGATATCTTGAGCAGTTATGTATCTAGGACCTTTGACGCAAATGGATGCGTCTCTAACTCCATAGAGATTACTTCTCAATACAATTTCTTTCAAATTTAGTAAAATTTCTTGTACGGATTCTTCAATACCTGCTATTGTAGAATACTCGTGCGGCACGCTCCCAAATTTTGCACGTGTGATACATGTTCCTTCTATTTCTCCAAGTAAAGCTCTTCGCAAGGCAATACCGACGGTGTCCGCTTGACCTTTTCTAAGCGGGGACAGAATGAAACGACCATAATAAAGGCGCTTACTATCTACTCTTGATTCAACACACTTCCACTGTAGTGTTTGAGTGGATCCTGCTACCTCCTCTCGAACCATAATAGACTAGTATTATTATTTTATCATTGAATCGTTTATTTCTCTTGAAATGAAAGTTGAAAGCGGGTTAATTCTTTTACAGACGTCTTTTTTTAGGCGGTCGACATCCATTATGCGGCATAGGTGTTACATCGCGTATACAACTTAATCGCACACCACTTTTAGCAATGGCTCGTAATGCGGCATCTCTTCCACTACCAGCGCCCTTTACCATAACTTCTGCTCGTTGCAAACCTACTGTACGAATAGCATCTACTGCTGTTCTTTGACCAGCATAGGGTGATGCTTTTCTTGAGCTTTTGAATCCACAAGTACCGGCCGAGGACCAAAAAACCACCCGACCTTGTGGGTCTGTAACAGTTATAATGGTATTGTTGAAACTAGCTTGAACATGAATAACCCCTTTTGTTATTCTACGTGCACTCTTCCGTAAACTAAAACGTGCATTCCTACGTAAACCAATACGCACTTTCTTACGTGAACCAATTTTTGGTATAGCTTTTGCCATATTTTATTATCTCATAAATATGAGTTAGAAATAAAAAAAAGAAAAAAAGATACAAAGATATCCGTTTCAGGGTAAAATAAACCCTTTACTTTAATTATTTTAAATGAAATTATTTTATTTGGAATTGGAACATTTCCGCGGGTACTTTTTTTTACTTTTTAGAAAGTAAAGTTCTTTTTCGAAAGATTACCCCTGTCTTTGTTTATGCTTCGGATTAGAGCAAATGACTCTAATTCGTCCACGCCTACGAATCAGTCGACATTTTGTACAAATTTTACGAACGGAAGCTCTTATTTTCATATTTCCGTATCCTTTTTTAAACTATGAATCTAATCTTTTGGAAAAAATAAGTCTCTTCGCTTGAATTTTAGAACTTAGAATTTATTACCCTAGAAAAAAAAAGAAAAACCTAATCCTTTGAATCTTTGGTATCCTTCAAATCTTCGCTATCCTTCAAATCTTCGCTATCCTTCGAGTCTTCGATACGCTTCGAATCCTTATGGGGAAGTCTATAAATTATACGTCCCTTGCTTGAATCATAACGACTTACTTCAATTTTGACCCTATCCCCCATCAGTATTCGTATAGAACTAGACCGTATCTTTCCTGAAATATAGCCTAGGATGATGGTGTCATTCTCTAGCCGAACGCGGAACATTCCATTGGGTAGGGCTTCCGTAACTAAACCTTCGAAAGTTACTTTTGCTTCTCTCGGGTTTTTTTTTTCTCTCCTATTTTTTTTTTCTGTCATATTTTTTTTCTCCTATTTTTCTATTTTTATTTTAAAAATAGGAAGGGCGAGATAGAATTCGAGCACTATAGGCGGGGCGATTACCATATATAACATAAGACTTCTCCCCCAATTCTGTTTAGTCGAGCTTCTCGATCTGTCATTATTCCTCGAGAAGTAGAAAGAATAGCAATTCCCATTCCACCCAAAACTTTAGGAATTCCTTGATAGTTGGTATAAATTCGTAAGCCGGGTCGGCTGATACGCTTTAAAAAGGTTCTTGTTCTATATATTCCTTTTATAGTCTTTCTCTTTTGATGTCGCAAAGTTGAAACCAAGAAATATCTGTTACGTTCCTGATGTTTCCGAACACTTTCAATAAAACCCTCTCGTAGAAGTATTTTAACAATGTTTTCGGTAATATTTGTAGATACTACTCGAACTGTTCCTTTTTTATTCATGTCCGCATTTCTTATAGAGGTTAGTAAATCAGCAATAGTGTCCTTGCCCATAAGACTCTAATTCTAGGTTCCTCCTAATTTTTCTATAATCAACATGTTTTCTTTTTTTTTTTTTCATTTTGGATTTTAAAACATATACGTAAAACACAATCTACTAAATTAATTCTTTGGTCTCAATTTCGCCTACTAGTATTTATAATACTTCAGGAGCTAATGAAACTATTTTGGTAAAATTCAATTCTCTCAATTCCTCGGCAATCGCGCCAAAAACTCGAGTTCCTTTTGGATTGCCTTTTTGATCAATTATAACCGCAGCATTGTCATCATAGCGGATTATTATACCGTCTTCGCATTTGAACTCTTTACATGTACGTACAATTACAGCTCGAATTACTTCGGATCTTTCTAGAGGCATTTGGGGCAATGCGTCTTTGATTACAGCAACAATAACATCACCAATACGAGCATATCGCTGATTACCAGCAGCTCCTATGACTCGAATACACATCAATTTTCGAGCTCCACTATTATCTGCTACATTTAAAAGGGTCTGAGGTTGAATCATATTATTTTGATTTCAATTTGTTATTTCAATGCAAAAGGATGAAAGAAATATTGTCTTTCCAGAAAGAAAAACCGAGCATTTTTTTTTATCTTCCATACCCCTTTTAGGGTTCTATATCTCTAATCGAATAAATTGACTTCGTATGGGCATTTTACTGGCAGCTATGGAGATAGCTGCTCTAGCTACAGTTTCAGATACTCCCCCCATTTCATAAAGTATACGACCAGGTTTAACAACGGATACCCAATATTCGGGGGACCCCTTTCCCGAGCCCATACGTGTTTCCGTGGGTCTTAGTGTAACCGGTTTGTCGGGAAATATACGTACCCATATTTTTCCACCACGACGTGCATATCGTGTTATTGCTCTTCGTCCTGCTTCTATCTGTCTCGCCGTGATCCAAGCGGGTTCAAGTGCTTGAAGAGCATATCTACCAAAACAAATACGATTGCCTCGGCAGGATTTTCCTTTCATTCTTCCTCTATGTTGTTTGCGAAATCTGGTTCTTTTGGGGTTATAGTCGATGGTTCTCTTTCTTAGTTCCATCTCTACTGCAAAACTGGACATGAGAGTTTCTTCTCATCCAGCTCCTCGCGAATGGAATCAGAAAGCATGTAAATTTCTCTAATTCATAATATTCCAAAATATTACGGTACGGATAGATACACATTAATAGATAATAGAAAAAGTTCGGTTTTTTTTATATTGAATTTGTTAAAACAGAAAAATATAATATATAGTCAAAAAAGAAGATCTAGAATATATCCAGATGTGTGTGTATATTTATCTAAATTCTATATTTATAGATAATGTAATCCTTCTTAAAAAAATCCTTATTTTTACTCTTATTGAATCGCGGTAAAGTATTCTAATTCAATAAGAATTTCGCGGGCGAATATTTACTCTTTCCTGTCTTATTTGTTAATTTATAAACTTACCAAATAAGACAATTTTTTTGGTTTGTTCCGCCATCCCACCCAATGAAGTGTTAGGATTCTTTTCAATAAAATCCTATGGAATCATAGGTTCTGTCGTTCCCACTGCTTCTCCTTGAATGGTTAGGTCTGAATCCCGCAACGGAGCTTCCAAAAAATTTCTTTCCGAGTTAATTTTCTCAGTTTTATTAACCCGGGCGGCTCTTTATTATTGCTTTAAATTTGTAGTTCTTGTTTCAAGTTACAATTTTTAATTCTCTATTATTTTTATTATATTGATGCTTTATCACATTGCCTTTTATGATGTAATTCATAGACCATACATAGTGGAATCCTATATCTTATTTATTTCCTCTTCCTTCTTTCTATCATCCCTCCCTTTATCCACATCCCTTTAGTTTTGCTTCACAACCTAGAATCCCTTTTCTTTTTTAGAGAAAAAATTGCAGTTGCTACAACTATATGACACATCTACTCATTTATGTTATGATAGAGGTATTTATTCATATAGTGACTGTTTCTTAGTTAGGATCTCGACAATACGAAGCAATAGGTTGGTTATTAGTTAATTTTCTATAATTACTAAGTTTTTTTCTTAAAAAAAAGAAAAAAATAACGAGTCACACACTAAGCATAGCAATTATATTAAATGATTTATCAATTTTCATTAAATCTTATAGAAAGAGGTATAATTTCTTCTTTTGCAGGGATTTCAGGAAAAAAGTCTCTTGTCATTTTTTATTCTATCAATGGACAGAATCCGAAGACAAGATTACTTATTCTTCGTCTACGAATATCCAAATTTTTACACCTAATACTCCATAGATAGTCCGAATTGGATAGCAGCAATAATCAATTTTAGCGCGAATTGTTTGGAGGGGAAGTCTACCCTTTTTAATAGATTCGGCGCGTGCAATTTCTTTTCCTCCGAGACGACCCGCAATTTTTACTTTTACTCCCCTTATATCTGCTTTTTTAGTTAATTCAATGGCTTTTTTCATTGCCTTTCGGAATGAAACTCTATTTTTTAATTGGAAAGCTATATATTCTGCAAGAATGTTAGGCTGTCTATAAGGTTCTTTAACTTTTTCGATAGAAATATTAAATCTCTGGTTTACAGAGTTAATTTCCTTTTGTAGATCTTTCTCTAATTCTTCGATTGCTCCTTTTTTCTTTAATAAATTTGGGAATCCAATATGGATTATGACGTGGATCGTATCGATTTCTTTTTGGATTTCTATATGTGTAATTACTTCGGAACTTGAACCTGAGTCCATTTTTCTATTATGTGTAATTACTTCGGAACTTGAGTCTGATTCTATTTTTCTATTCGAGCCCTTTTTCCTATTCTTTTGTATATAGTTCTTGATACAATCCCTTATTTTTTTATCTTCCTGTAGACCTTCAGAATAATTTTTTGGTTGTGCGAACCAAAAGGAATGGTGTTTTTGG
>NW_028259995.1:0-22500 GCF_056163025.1 Triticum urartu | reverse complement strand
ATTCCGGAAATCTGGGCCTGGCGCTCTCCTCTATCTTCTGAGGTCCTTAACCATCTCCCTGAGAAAAGTAGACAGTAAAAGCCAAAATAGACTAAATATATATAGCCTGAACGATCCTAAAAATCCCTCGAAGGAGATAATAAAGAACCCAAAGCAGATGGTATCCTACTGCAAGGGTGGTCTTAAGAATCCAAAAGAGGTTGCTCAGAAGAGATAGATGTATCCCAACCTCTATTGCTCTCGCGTAAAGACTTTTTTTTTACGCGACAGGAAAAAGTGACTACGAATTCCCCTTTTTGTTTGCGAATCCCTGTTTGTATCCTTTGAGCGCACGCCCATTAAGTAGCGATCAAATCAAGGAAATCGATCAAACGATCCCCGTGCCAGCCCAAATCATGATCTTCACCAACTTGGATTTGGTTCTCTCGCGAAAATCGCGAGTTGCAGAGATGAGAACCATGAAAAGCAAGATCCCGAATAAGAAAACAGAAACCGAGGAAGAGGAAACCACAAGAGTGAAGACTAGTAGAGTCTCGTCTTTTGTCATTCTTTGCTCCTTTTTCACTCAATGATTCCTTCGAATTTGCCGACCAAAAATTCTATATGTCTATTCTATCTATGATATTTCTATATATATAGAATATGATATCTAATATGACATCCGATTTGTCAAAGGGATTGGATTGGTGACTTACCCATTCAGTGACTTTGGCACTGGACGTTCCAAAAACGGGTACTATCGGATCGGGTGAATTAGAGAATAGACAGAGGTCCGTTGGCATTTCAGCCTTTCTTCTCCTTTCAGGGCCTATCCGAAAGAGAATCCAGTACCTCTTGGTCCTGAATATCAGAATAGGACGAACGAACCGGCCTCCGCGGATATCTTTGCTTCGGAACAAAACCCTGCAATCAAATAGATTGTCCCAAGGGCGCCATATTCTAGGAGCCCAAGTTATGCTATTGAAAATTCGTTCCTCTAGCAGTTCCGGTTTGAGCATTCCGTTCCCTTTTTCAAACTCCACTTCTTTTCATATAGCAATCCCTGATCAAAGAGAGAACAATATCCATTTCAAAACATTTCTAACAGATTCCTTAGTTCGGACCGACGAAGTAATGTCACTCGACTATTATCAACCTGACTGCAATCTTTTTCTGTCGGTAAGGATTGCACCAGAGCACCTTCTACTTCTAATAGGCCATGAACTATAGATAGAGAAGAATCATTCTGAGCGAGTACATAAGAAGCGATCCACTTTTTTTCATCGGTTCCAGGGGAAGACCAAAGATCTTGCGCGGCAGGTCCGCCAGAAAAACTCAAAAGAGAAAGAAGTCTCGTTAATCTCTTCATGCTCGTTCCAAGTTCGAAGTACCTTTTGGCCAAAGAAAAACCCGCTTCCTGACACGATTGCCTCTTTATCTTTATATAGATAGATTCTATGGGGTTATTACTTAGTAAGTCTATTTTGTACAAGAGCCCCTCCTATCTGATAGAAAAGGGTCCCATGATCCCGAGCCGATCTTACCTTGGCTCGCAAACCCCAAGTTTGTCTATGAAGAGCTAATCTAATTGTATTTTTTTCTAGAATGGATTTCTTATGTGGAATACTAATGGATAGGGCTTCGTTGCTAAGTGCTACAAGATCTAGTGCACTGGAACTCGTGGTTATGGACCCGAATCCTTTAGTATGGAACATTGTCTTTTCCAAGTAAAAACCCCTAGTATATGAAAGAATGAAAAGGTGCTTTCGTTCTTGTGGAATAAGAAGCCCTCGTACCTTAATGAAAGGAAAATCGTAATTTTTCGTTAGGTATTTGACCAAATAGGATCGTCCAGTTCCTACAGAACCTATCACTAAAATACCCGATAGGGCTAAGCGGAACGAAAAGGGTTTTCCATGAGATGGTAAATGAAAACGATTAGTCCCACACGAGGTTTGGGAATAAGTGATTGTCTGATAATGAGCAAGGAATATACGTCTTTCTGCTAAAGAGGATCTATTAAACTCATAATTCATTAGATCCTTGTTATCAATGCCAACTAGGTATCATAAGTAAATGGATCCCGGTTGTTCAATCCTTTGATAACCAAGGTCATTCTTTGCTAAAGAGAAATGATCACTATGAGTCAGACTCAATAGAATTGGATCCATTCCAAATAGCGAGAATTAGGATTCTTGATCCCTCTCAATCTCTCTTTCAATTCGAGGATCCAGAGAGGTGTTTTCATAGTCATCTCCGAATATTTGCCATCTCGGAATATTTTCGATTTCATTTTTCTATGATATGTCTTTCTATATGAAAATTGGTTATTTACGATGTACGATGATCCCTGTTAAGCATCCATGGCTGAATGGTTAAAGCGCCCAACTCATAATTGGTAAATTTGCGGGTTCAATTCCTGCTGGATGCACACGAACGGGAACATTCCATAAGTCTATTGGAACTGGCTCTCTATCCATGGAATCTCATCCATCATCCATACATAACGAATTGGTATGGTATATTCATACCATAACATAAGAACAATAAGAACTCGAATTCTTATCGATACTGGAACTCAGAGCATAGGAGGGAAAGTCGATTTATGGATGGAATCAAATACGCAGTATTTACAGAAAAAAGTCTTCGTTTATTGGGAAAGAATCAATATACTTTTAATGTCGAATCGGGATTCACTAAGACAGAAATAAAGCATTGGGTCGAACTCTTCTTTGGTGTTAAGGTGGTAGCTGTGAATAGCCATCGACTACCTGGAAAAGGTAGAAGAATAGGACCTATTCTGGGCCATACAATGCATTACAGACGTATGATCATTACCCTTCAACCGGGTTATTCTATTCCACTTCTAGATAGAGAAAAAAACTAAAGGAGAATACTTAATAATACGGCGAAACATTTATACAAAACACCTATCCCGAGCACACGCAAGGGAACCGTAGACAGGCAAGTGAAATCCAATCCACGAAATAATTTGATCCATGGACGGCACCGTTGTGGTAAAGGTCGTAATTCCAGAGGAATCATTACCGCAAGGCATAGAGGGGGAGGTCATAAGCGCCTATACCGTAAAATAGATTTTCGACGGAATCAAAAAGACATATCTGGTAGAATCGTAACCATAGAATACGACCCTAATCGAAATGCATACATTTGTCTCATACACTATGGGGATGGTGAGAAGAGATATATTTTACATCCCAGAGGGGCTATAATTGGAGATACTATTGTTTCTGGTACAAAAGTTCCTATATCAATGGGAAATGCCCTACCTTTGAGTGCGGTTTGAACTATTGATTTACGTAATTGGAAGTAACCAATTAGGTTTACGACGAAACCTAGAAATCGATCACTGATCCAATTTGACTACCTCTACGGGATAGACCTCAACAGAAAACTGTTGAGTAACGGCAGCAAGTGATTGAGTTCAGTAGTTCCTCATAGAAAATTATTGGCTCTAGAGATATGGTAATATGGAGAAGACAAAATTGTTTGAAGCACGCACAGAACCGGAAGCGCCCCTTGTTTCAAAGAGAGGAGGACGGGTTATTCACATTTAATTTGATGGTCAGAGGCAAATTGAAAGCTAAGCAGTGGTAATTAAGACCCCCGGGGGAAAATAGGGATGTCTCCTACGTTACCCATAATATGTGGAAGTATCGACGTAATTTCATAGAGTCATTCGATCTGAATGCTACATGAAGAACATAAGCCAGATGACGGAACGCAGAGACCTAGGATGTAGAAGATCATAACATGAGCGATTCGGCAGATTTGGATTCCTTTCCTATATATCCACTCATGTGGTACTTCATCATATGATTCATATAAGATCCATCTGTCTAGAGATCGTCATATACATCTAGAAAGCCGTATGCTTTGGAAGAAGCTTGTACAGTTTGGGAAGGGGTTTTTTGAGAGAAAAGAAGAATCTACTTCAACCGATATGCCCTTAGGCACGGCCATGCATAACATAGAAATCACACGTGGAAGGGGTGGGCAATTAGCTAGAGCAGCAGGTGCTGTAGCGAAACTCATTGCAAAAGAGGGTAAATCGGCCACTTTAAGATTACCATCTGGGGAGGTCCGTTTAGTATCCCAAAACTGCTTAGCAACAGTCGGACAAGTGGGTAATGTTGGGGTGAACCAAAAAAGTTTGGGTAGAGCCGGATCTAAGTGTTGGCTAGGTAAACGCCCCGTAGTAAGAGGGGTAGTTATGAACCCTGTGGACCACCCCCATGGGGGCGGTGAAGGGAAAGCTCCCATTGGTAGAAAAAAACCCACAACCCCTTGGGGTTATCCTGCGCTTGGAAGAAGAACTAGGAAAAGGAAAAAATATAGCGATAGTTTTATTCTTCGTCGCCGTAAGTAAATACGTAACTAGGAATATGGAAAATTGCATTTTTGGAATTTGCAATAATGCGATGGGCGAACGACGGGAATTGAACCCGCGCATGGTGGATTCACAATCCACTGCCTTGATCCACTTGGCTACATCCGCCCCTTATCCAGCTAAAGGATTTTTTTCTTTTTTCCATTGATCATTATTCTATTTATTCTGACCTCCGTACTTCGATCGAGATATTGGACATAGAATGCCACTCTTTAAAAAGGAAAAAAGGAGTAATCAGCTGTGACACGAAAAAAAACGAATCCTTTTGTAGCTCATCATTTATTGGCAAAGATAGAAAAGGTCAATATGAAGGAGGAGAAAGAAACAATAGTAACGTGGTCCCGGGCATCTAGCATTCTACCCACAATGGTTGGCCATACAATCGCGATTCATAATGGAAAGGAACATATACCTATTTACATAACAAATCCTATGGTAGGTCGCAAATTGGGGGAATTCGTGCCTACTCGGCATTTCACGAGTTATGAAAATGCAAGAAAGGATACTAAATCTCGTCGTTAACTGAATTCTGAATAGAAAGATTAAGAAGAAAAAAAGATTCAAAATAAAGACAGAAATACCCAATATCTTGCTAGAACAAGATATTGGGTATTTCTGTCTTCAAAAATTCTTATATGTTAGCAGAAAAACCTTATCCATTAATAGATGGAACTTCAACAGCAGCTAAGTCTAGAGGGAAGTTGTGAGCATTACGTTCGTGCATTACTTCCATACCAAGGTTAGCACGGTTGATGATATCAGCCCAAGTATTAATAACGCGACCTTGACTATCAACTACAGATTGGTTGAAATTGAAACCATTTAGGTTGAAAGCCATAGTACTAATACCTAAAGCAGTGAACCAGATTCCTACTACAGGCCAAGCAGCCAAGAAGAAGTGTAAAGAACGAGAGTTGTTGAAACTAGCATATTGGAAGATTAATCGGCCAAAATAACCATGAGCAGCCACAATATTATAAGTTTCTTCCTCTTGACCAAATTTGTAACCCTCATTAGCGGATTCATTTTCAGTAGTTTCCCTGATCAAACTAGAGGTTACCAAGGAACCATGCATAGCACTGAATAGGGAACCGCCGAATACACCAGCTACACCTAACATGTGGAATGGATGCATAAGGATGTTGTGCTCTGCCTGGAATACAATCATAAAGTTGAAAGTACCAGAGATTCCTAAAGGCATACCATCAGAAAAGCTTCCTTGACCAATAGGGTAAATCAAGAAAACAGCAGTAGCAGCTGCAACAGGAGCTGAATATGCAACAGCAATCCAAGGACGCATACCCAGACGGAAACTAAGTTCCCACTCACGACCCATATAACAAGCTACACCAAGTAAGAAGTGTAGAACAATTAGCTCATAAGGACCACCATTGTATAACCACTCATCAACAGATGCAGCTTCCCAAATTGGGTAAAAGTGCAATCCGATCGCCGCAGAAGTAGGGATAATAGCACCAGAGATAATATTGTTTCCATAAAGTAAAGAACCAGAAACAGGCTCACGAATACCATCAATATCTACTGGAGGGGCAGCGATGAAGGCGATAATAAATACAGAAGTTGCGGTCAATAAGGTAGGGATCATCAAAACACCGAACCATCCGATGTAAAGACGATTTTCAGTGCTAGTTATCCAGTTGCAGAAGCGACCCCACAGGCTTGTACTTTCGCGTCTCTCTAAAATTGCAGTCATGGTAAGATCTTGGTTTATTCAAATTGCAAGGACTCCCAAGCACACGTATTAACTAGAATATAGATAATAGAAGGCTTGTTATTTAACAGTATAACATAGACTATATACCAATGTCAACCAAGTCAGCCCAAAGATTAGCTATCCATATAACTAAATTAACCAAACCAATAATTTTGTATTTGTAAATGAAGTGAGTCAAAGTGAAAAACTTTGATGGGTCTTTTCTATATGGGTTGCCCGGGACTCGAACCCGGAACTAGTCGGATGGAGTAGATAATTCTTCCTTGTTACAATAGAGAAAAATCCCTCCCCAAATCGTGCTTGCATTTTTCATTGCACACGACTTTCCCTATGTAGAAATAGCCAATTTCTATTCCAAAGAGGAAGTTCTACTAATTTTTTTAATTAGTAAGTTGATTCACCTACTCTTTATTATAATAAAAAGAACATTTCAGAATGAAAAATAGAAAAGTTTTTTCTTGATCATTTATCAACCCTTTCCTGTTTCTTAATTTCGTCTAATGATTAATTAAGAGGGTTGACCAGGTCATTGATACGTATAATATCCAAATACCAAATACGCTCAGTGTGTGATCCACAGAAAGAAAAAAGAGTTGTTTTGGTGAACATCAAAGAAAAAACTTGCTCTTCTTCCATAAAAAATTCTTCTAAAAATGCCGAACCCAATCGTTGCATAAAAGTTCGTACCGTGCTTTTATGTTTACGAGCTAAAGTTCTAGCACATGAAAGTCGAAGTATATACTTTAGTCGATACAAAGTCCGTTTTTTCGAAGATCCACTATGATAATGAAAAAGATTTCTACATATCCGACCAAATCGATCAAGAATATCCCAATCTGATAAATCTGTCCAAATGGGTTTACTAATAGGATGCCCCGATCCAGTACAAAATTGAGCTTTTGATAAGTATCCTATGAGGAGAGTAGCGGGGACTATGGTATCGAATTTTTTCATTCGAGTATCTATTAGAAATGAATTCTCCAGCATTTGATTCCTTACTAACAAAGAACTTTTTTGTACACTTGAAAGGTACCCCATAAAATCGAAGCAAGAGTTTGCTAATTGGTTTATATGGATTCTTCGCGGCTGAGTCCAAAAACAGAAATAATATTGCCAGAAATTGATAAGGTAGCATTTCCATTTCTTCTTCAAAAAAAAAGTGCCTTTTGATGCAAGAATTGCCTTTCCTTGATATCGAACATAATGCATAAGAGGATCCATAAAGAACCATAGGGTTTTCCGAGAAAAACCAGGGTACATTATCCCAAAATGTTCCATCTTCCTAGAAAAGTGGATTCGTTCCAGAAAAGTTCCAGAAGATGCTAATGGTAAGCAAGAAGATTGTTTACGAAGAAACAACAAAAAAAATTCATATTCTGATACATAAGAGTTATATAGGAATTGAAATAGTCTTTTATTTTCTTTTTGAAAAAAAAAAATGGATTTCATTGAAGTAATAAAACTATTCCAATTCGAATAATAGTTGAGAAAGAATCGCAATAAATGCAAAGATGGAACATCTTGGATACGGTATTGAAGGAGTTGAACCAGGATTTCCAAATGGATAGGATAGGGTATTTCTATATGTGATAGATAATCCAAATGCAAAAATTTGTCTTCTAAAAAGGGAAATATTGAATGAATAGAGCGTAAATTCTGAAACTTTGGTATTTCTTTTTCTTTCAGACAAAAAAATTCCCGTAGCGAGAATGGGATTTCCACAACGATCGCAAACCCTTCAGATAGAATCTGAGAATAAAACTCAGAATAAAAATAATTTTTGTAATCCAATAATCGATCTTGGTTAGGATGATTAACCGAGTTATCCAAAAAATTCTGCTGATACATTCGAATAATTAAACGTTTCACAAGTAGTGAACTAAATTTCTTGTTATTACAACTAACAACTATTTCCACAGGTTCAGAACCATTTAATCCATAATGGTGGGCAAATGCATAAATATATTCCTGAAAGAGAAGTGGGTAGACAAAGTATTGTTGACGAGATTTATGTTTTTCTGAATACCCTTCGAATTTTTCCATTTGTATTTCTACTTGAATCAGAGAGAAGAAGCATTTCTCGGTTTATCGAATGATGATACATAGTGCAATATGGTCAGAACAGGGTGTTGCATTTTTAATACAAACCCTGGAAAGAAAGGGAGTCTAATCCACAGATCTTTTTCTGCTCCTTTTCTACCCAATTAGTTTATGTTTGTTCTAATTAAAAAAAAAGAACAGAACAAGTTTTTTATTTTTGCAGGCCAATCGCTCTTTTGACTTTGGAATACAGCCTCTTTATCAATATACTGCTTCTTTTACACATTCAATCCATAACATCCCTTATTCAATCCATAATCAAGAATAATTAGGATTTCTAAAAAAAAAAAGAAAAAATAAAGGGTCCACTCATAGGAAAACCCAACCTTTCCCCGCATCCGGCACTAATCTATTTTTAACGTCTAATTAGAGCGGGGAATCATTCCAATTAGGAAGTTCAGCTCGTTGCTTTTTATTTTACCAGAATTGGAGCCAGGCTCTATCCATTTATTCATTAGACCCAGAAAATCGTAATTTTGGATTCCATTCAAAAAAGATTGATTTTATTACGACATGCTATTTTTTCCATTCATTACCTTTGAGGATCAGTCGTGGTCTTCTAGACTCTACCAAGAGTCTGGACGAATTTGTTGTTTCATCCAAATGTGTAAAAGATCATAGTCGCACTTAAAAGCCGAGTACTCTACCATTGAGTTAGCAACCCAGATAAAAAAAGGATCTTAGATACGATCGAAATCCAAAAATCAATGGAATTACACCGCGCGCTTCTGTCAAAACATTGAACTAGCAAGACATCAAAAGATTTTTTTTATCGACCATGAAAAACACTCAAATGCCAAAACGAACAGGTCCGGTGAAATTCCACTAAAGTAAAGTTAAAAAAAGAGCGACCCTAATCACGATGGCCAAATTCTCCTTATTTTTAGCGATTTTTATTAACAAAAAATATATATTATAAAAAATATATATTATATTGTATGAGAATACATGCAAGAGGAACACCCTTATCATTTGAGCGAAGTGTAGGCGGAAAAATTGAATATGGAGTGAGGATAAAGAGACCCATCTATCTACAAATTCTATTTGTTCAATAGACCTTTGTCAATGGAAATACAATGGTAAGAAAACAAATTAGATAGAAAAAGTAAATAAAATAGGGGCTTATGTTGGATTGGCACGATATAATATAAATCCAAATAGGATTAAAAAAGAGGTAAATTGTGTCTAAATAATTAGACAACTAGGAATACTAATAATCTTCTCCTATCCTATTTTTTGATTCATTTAGTTCTTCAATTAACTCAAAGTTCTTTCTTTTTCTTTAAAGAATTCTGCCTTCCTTAAAATATCATAAACAGTTCTTGTTGGTTGAGCACCCTTTTCAAGGAAATAGAGAATAGCTGGAACATTTAAACAAGTTTGATTCTTTATCGGATCATAAAAACCTACTTTTTGAAGATCTCTTCCTTCTCTTCGAGATCGAACATCAATTGCAACGATTCGATAGACAGCTTATTGGGATAGATGTAGATAAACAACGCGCCCCCCCCTAGAAACGTATATGAGGTTTTCTCCTCATACGGCTCGAGAAAATGATTCGAATTTCTGTCGATAATAATAGAAATTAGACTATGACGTGCATTAATTTCCTTACAGAAAAAACAAATTTCATTTATACTCATGACTCAAGTGGGCTAATTTTGCCTGACAAACTTCGAAGGCAAAATCCTTCCAAAATTTTTGAGTCGTCTTTAAACTCTTTTCTTTGTCTCATTTCGAACGAATTGACTTTTATTCCTTATTCTAATCCAACTCTGTTGTTGAGACAATTGAAAATTGTGTTTACTTGTTCTGGAATCCTTTATCTTTGATTTGTGAAATCCTTGGGTTTAGACATTACTTCGGGAATTCCTATTTTTTTCTTTCAAAAGAGTAGCAACATACCCTTTTTTCTTATTTCCTTCGATAAAGCATTTATCTCTTCTATAGAAATCTAATAAGAGGGATTGATTCTGATATACTTTTATTGGACTTTCTTCTTATTTTAACCTTTCGATTTATTTCTATATTAAGGATAGACTGACAAAGTTGGCCTAATTTATTAGTTTTCACTAACCCTAGATTCTTTCCCTTGATAAAAAAAATTCTGTCCTCTCGAGCTCCATCGTGTACTATGTTACTTAAACCCAGCGCAAATTTGGTTCGGAACGAATAGAACAGGCTATGTCGAGCCAAGAGCATTTTCATTACTATGGAAAATGATGGATAGCAAAATCCACAATCGATCATGTCCTTCAAGTCGCACGTTGCTTTCTACCACATCGTTTTAAACGAAGTTTTACCATAACAAACATTCCTCTTTTCATTGCAAAGTGGTATAGAGAATTGATCCAATATGGATGGAATCATGAATAGTCATTGGTTTAGTTTTTTTATACTAATTAAAACTTGCTATCTATGGAGCAATATGGATAAAAGAAAGTAAGTATTTATCCGGGAAGCCTCCGCCAAGATCCAATTTATTTAAACCCATATTAAAATTCTATCATATGAATGAAACATAGTTTGAAAAAGACGACTAAACAAGTTTGCTTAAAACTTATTTATTCTTAAATTTCCACCCTCAACGGATGGCTCGAGATGATCAATCTTGAAGTGAGAAAAGAAGGATTGACTCTTCCTCAATAAATAAACTATCAACCTCCAAAAAAGTTTAATTAATTTAATTACTAGAATTAGAATTCTAGTAGTAATATATTTTTTCAGTACCAAAAACAATTAACTATAATAACTAAATAAACTATTCCAATGAAAAGATTGAAAGTTTTTGGTAGTTATAGAATTCTCGTACTTCTTCAACTCGAATACCAAAAGGAAGAAAAAAATATGACTAAGTGATTTTATAGTAGAGGCATATCCTGAATGTGCTTGATAGATCCCATTTTTTCATGAAAATAAAGATAGTCAATTTGACTGGACTTAAGACTTTATTATGTTTTCTGAGAAAGAATAAGATATCATTATTCTCTTTAATAAACTTTTGTCTCGTACGGAATACTATATGATTTCACCGTTTGTTTCATCAGAAACAATCTGGGACGGAAGGATTCGAACCTCCGAGTAACGGGACCAAAACCCGCTGCCTTACCACTTGGCCACGCCCCATTTCGGGTTTTATGCGACACTAATAAACACTAGTATGTTTATTTGTTATTCGTCAATACCATTTCAATTACATAAAAAAGGAGGGATATTCTCTTGCTAGTATTCTACACATGCGGATAATATAGAATCAAAAAAATGCATTGATCATTACATGGAATTCTATTAAGATATTATATGAAAGTCGAATTTATTCCACTCTCATTTGAGAGTGCGAATACAAGGAGGTATTTTGTGTTTGGGAAAGTCCGAAGAAAAAAGATTTTGAATCTGCCTTTTCCTTCTTTCCCTTAAAAAAATAACTCAAGAAAAATCCAATTATTTACTCTACAAGAATGAAATGCTTGTTATGCCTAATATACTTAGTTTAACCTGTATCTGTTTTAATTCTGTTCTTTATCCTACTAGTTTTTTCTTTGCCAAATTACCCGAAGCTTATGCTATTTTCAATCCAATCGTGGATATTATGCCTGTTATACCTCTATTCTTTTTTCTATTAGCCTTTGTTTGGCAAGCTGCTGTAAGTTTTCGATGAAATCTTTAGTACTCTGTATGCCAAATTGAATGATGTGTTCATTCCAAAAAAATTTTAAAATGGGTAAAAGCCGAGAAGTTTTATATTTTTATATTATGAACCTTCGATTCTAAAATTTAAATTCTTCTACATTGAATGGGTAGCTACAGCAATAAATTTGGATCAGCCTTTCTACTCCCCTGCACCTAGGTTGAGCAGGTACCTAAAGGTACCTACACAATACCTAACCACCTAACCCTATTTTTGCTATTGATAAGAGTGCTTATTATAAAAGAATTCTTGCAATTTTTTTCAAGAATTCTTTTTTGCATTTTTAGGTATAAAAAAAAACCATCCTAGTGGATCCGTGTGGTAAGGAAAAACTGGTAATCTATTCCTTAAAAAAAAATCTTGGAGATTATGTAATGCTTACTCTCAAACTTTTTGTTTATACAGTAGTGATATTCTTTGTTTCACTCTTTATCTTTGGATTCTTATCTAATGACCCAGGACGGAATCCTGGACGCGAGGAGTAAAAATTCAGTTTTTTTTTTTCTTATTGGATTTGTTTCGTACATTTATCTATGAGAAAATCCGGGGGTCAGAATTCTTTCCAATTCGAAAGTCCCAAATGATCCAAGGGAGCGGAAAGAGAGGGATTCGAACCCTCGGTACAAAAAAATTGTACAACGGATTAGCAATCCGCCGCTTTAGTCCACTCAGCCATCTCTCCACGTTCCAAAGCGAAAGGTTTCCGTGATATGATATAGGCAAGAAATAAGAAATAACGGTTGCAAAAAACCCCTTTTTTTTCTTTCAAAAGTCTATAAAAATTATATTGCCAATTCCATTTTAATTATATTCTTTTTTCTTAATGTTAATAAAAAAAGAAGAAAATTCTTGTTTTTTCTTTCTAAAAATCGATATTGGCCGAGAGACAATCAAATAGATTTTCTCTTTAGCGGGCATTTCCATATAGGACTTGTTATAATTATAATAAAACAAGCAGGTTATATAAAAAAAACGCTTTTTTTGTCGATTATTTATCAAGAAAGCAAAAAGGGTTCTTATCAAATCCACCATAAAATTGGAAAGAAGCATAAAGTAAGTAGACCTGACTCCTTTAATGATGCCTCTATCCGCTATTCTGATATATAAATTCGATGTAGATGAAATTGTATAAGCGAATTTTTTTTATTTCCTTAGACTTAGACCGCGCAAGACAAGAATTTTTCGCTATTTACGATTTCATATTCTTGTTACTAGATGTTCTATAGGAATAAGAAGAAATCGCAACTCCTTTGCGCTACACATAAAATTGGATTTCGAAGGTCCATTTTTTTTTTTCAGAATCCTCTATTATTTTAGTTCTTCCACCCATGCAATAGAGAGGGAATGGGAAAAGAAGGGTTACTTTTATTTGCATTTTTCCCTTAAAAGATAGACTTTGAAATAGGAGTCTTGGAATAATGCTGAATTCAAAGGTTTATTTCTTTCTATAGTATAAGAAAAACAATTTATTTCTATTTCTATAGTATAAGAAAAACAAATAAATAGTATAAGAAAAACAAATCGAATCAAATTCATGGATTTACCACGACCTCGGTTGTGACTGTGACTCCATAGATAAAAATGGGAAATTTCTCTCTTCGAGACCATTGAAAAAGGGCATTGAACGAGAAAGAAATCGTCCACAGATAATAAAACTATCATATGCCTTGGAAAGTGATATGAGGTGCTCGGAAATGGTTGAAGTAATTGAATAGGAGGATCACTATGACTATAGCCCTTGGTAGAATTCCTAAAGAAGAAAATGATCTATTTGATACTATGGATGACTGGTTACGAAGGGACCGTTTCGTTTTTGTAGGATGGTCTGGCCTATTGCTCTTTCCTTGTGCTTATTTCGCTTTAGGGGGTTGGTTTACAGGGACAACTTTTGTAACTTCTTGGTATACCCATGGATTGGCTAGTTCCTATTTGGAAGGTTGTAATTTCTTAACCGCAGCAGTTTCTACCCCTGCCAATAGTTTAGCACACTCTTTGTTGCTACTATGGGGGCCCGAAGCACAAGGAGATTTTACTCGTTGGTGTCAATTAGGCGGTCTATGGACTTTTGTAGCTCTCCACGGGGCTTTTGCACTAATAGGTTTCATGTTACGCCAATTTGAACTTGCTCGGTCTGTTCAATTGCGGCCTTATAATGCAATCTCATTCTCTGGTCCAATTGCTGTTTTTGTTTCTGTATTCCTTATTTATCCACTGGGGCAATCTGGTTGGTTCTTTGCGCCGAGTTTTGGCGTAGCAGCGATATTTCGATTCATCCTTTTCTTCCAAGGATTTCATAATTGGACGTTGAACCCATTTCATATGATGGGAGTTGCCGGAGTATTAGGTGCGGCTCTGCTATGCGCTATTCATGGAGCGACCGTAGAAAACACTCTATTTGAGGACGGTGATGGTGCAAATACCTTCCGTGCTTTTAACCCAACTCAAGCTGAAGAAACTTATTCAATGGTCACTGCTAACCGCTTTTGGTCCCAAATCTTTGGTGTTGCTTTTTCCAATAAACGTTGGTTACATTTCTTTATGCTATTTGTACCCGTCACCGGTTTATGGATGAGTGCTATTGGCGTAGTTGGCTTGGCTCTGAACTTACGTGCCTATGACTTTGTTTCCCAGGAAATCCGTGCAGCGGAAGATCCTGAATTTGAGACTTTCTACACCAAAAATATTCTTTTAAACGAGGGTATTCGTGCGTGGATGGCAGCTCAGGATCAGCCTCATGAAAATCTTATATTCCCTGAGGAGGTTCTACCACGTGGAAACGCTCTTTAATGGAACTTTCGTTTTAGCTGGTCGTGACCAAGAAACCACCGGCTTTGCTTGGTGGGCTGGGAATGCCAGACTTATCAATTTGTCCGGTAAACTGCTTGGAGCTCATGTAGCTCATGCCGGATTAATCGTATTCTGGGCCGGAGCAATGAACCTATTTGAAGTGGCCCATTTCGTACCAGAAAAGCCCATGTATGAACAAGGGTTGATTTTACTTCCACACTTAGCTACTCTAGGTTGGGGAGTAGGGCCAGGGGGGGAAGTTCTAGATACTTTTCCGTACTTTGTATCTGGCGTACTTCACCTAATTTCCTCCGCAGTCTTAGGCTTCGGTGGCATTTATCACGCGCTTCTGGGACCCGAGACTCTTGAGGAATCTTTTCCATTCTTTGGTTATGTCTGGAAAGATAGAAATAAAATGACTACAATTTTGGGTATTCACTTAATTTTGTTAGGTCTAGGTGCTTTTCTTCTAGTACTCAAGGCTCTTTATTTTGGCGGTGTATATGATACCTGGGCCCCTGGGGGGGGAGATGTAAGAAAAATTACCAATTTGACCCTTAGTCCCAGTGTTATATTTGGTTATTTACTAAAATCTCCTTTTGGTGGAGAAGGGTGGATTGTTAGTGTAGATGATTTAGAAGATATAATTGGTGGGCATGTATGGTTGGGTTTTATTTGTGTATTTGGCGGAATTTGGCATATTTTAACCAAACCCTTCGCATGGGCTCGCCGTGCATTTGTATGGTCTGGAGAAGCTTACTTGTCTTATAGTTTAGCTGCTTTATCTGTCTTTGGTTTTATCGCTTGTTGTTTTGTATGGTTCAATAATACAGCTTATCCGAGTGAGTTTTATGGACCCACCGGGCCAGAAGCTTCTCAAGCTCAAGCATTTACTTTTCTAGTTAGAGACCAGCGTCTTGGAGCTAATGTGGGATCCGCTCAAGGACCCACAGGTTTAGGTAAATATCTAATGCGTTCCCCAACTGGGGAGGTTATCTTTGGAGGGGAAACTATGCGTTTTTGGGACCTTCGTGCTCCATGGTTAGAACCTCTAAGGGGCCCCAACGGTTTGGACTTGAGTAGGTTGAAAAAAGACATACAACCTTGGCAAGAACGACGCTCAGCAGAATATATGACCCACGCTCCTTTAGGCTCTTTAAATTCCGTGGGTGGCGTAGCTACCGAGATCAATGCAGTTAATTATGTCTCTCCTAGAAGTTGGTTATCAACTTCTCATTTTGTTCTAGGATTCTTCTTTTTTGTGGGCCATTTATGGCATGCAGGAAGAGCCCGAGCTGCTGCAGCAGGTTTTGAAAAGGGAATCGATCGTGATTTGGAACCTGTTCTTTACATGAACCCTCTTAACTAAGATTTTCTTATTTATACCTGTTCTACTTTTTTTCTGTTCTGGCTCGGTTATTCCATCTAGCCGAGCCATTCATTCCTTTTTATGAAAGAAAGATAAGGGACAGAAAAAAAAAATAAATAAAAATGAAAGAAACAAACGTATTCAATAAGCAAAAGGAGAGAGAGGGATTCGAACCCTCGATAGTTCCTAGAACTATACCGGTTTTCAAGACCGGAGCTATCAACCACTCAGCCATCTCTCCACAGCCTAATCCTTATTTTACTCCTACAAATAGAACATAGCCATATAAAAAATAAAAAGATTTATTAGCCTCTAGAAAGATATCAGATACAAGTTCCTTTTCGATATATCTCTGTATACTGTATACACGGATACAGGATCCGCTATACCCGCTTGTGAAATAAAGAGTAAATAATCTCTTCTCACCCCCATATCCAAATAAAAAAGCGGTTTAAGTAATAAATTTGAATTAAAGAGAAGAATCAATGGATTCATGATTAAACCCCTCCTACTTCTTGTATTTTTTTACAATTTTGGTTTAAGTGAGGGATCAAATATGTAGTCAACTTTATTTGATGGTAGCTTGGAGGATTAGAAATATGACTATTGCTTTCCAATTAGCTGTTTTTGCATTAATTGCGACTTCCTCAGTCTTAGTAATTAGTGTACCCCTTGTATTTGCTTCTCCTGATGGTTGGTCAAATAATAAAAATGTTGTATTTTCCGGTACATCATTATGGATTGGACTAGTCTTTCTCGTAGCTATTCTGAATTCTCTCATTTCTTAAATGAAATTTGGTTAATATTTATTAACCCCATAAAAAAGAAATAATAAAGGCCATTTCTTCTAAAAAATTAGAATAGTGAGACGTATTAAAACGCAATTTGCGTTCCGAATTGCTAGCTCTTCTCTTTCAGTATTATGAAATTCCATTCCCATTAGAATATTCATTGACAGATAATAAAAAAAGGAAAACTCTAATATAATAGAAAATGAAATGAAACGGTCGACCCAGACATAGAAGGTCGACCCAGGCGGATATACGCTATAAAATATATACCGTAGCGAGCGTAGTTCAATGGTAAAATATCTCCTTGCCAAGGAGAAGATACGGGTTCGATTCCCGCCGCTCGCCCGCTTAATTTATCAAAGTACTATGATAAAAAGTTTAGTCTAGTTAACTGTTTAACTACTTATATTAAATTAAGTATTAATTAGGTGTTAGTCTAGTGCCGTATCCCTTACTATCTTACCCTTCCTTTGCATCCCACTCAAAAAAAGAGGGCGCTCCAGAGGCAGAAATAGAACTCGCCAACAGAGCTCCAAAAATTGGGTATTAACTGAGACAAACAACGGGCAAACTTTTTTTAAAGGGAAGGGAGAGGTAGACTGTCCCTTTCGTTTCATTTTTATTTTCTGCAGGGTAGGGAGAGGCCTTGCGCCTTCTTTTTTTGAAGGCAAGTGACTTCGCAAACTGCTCAATTTTGCCCTCTAGGGCCGGGAACTAATGAATAAAAAAGGGTTGGATACGCCCCTCTACCATACATATCTAGAGAAATAGAATAGTCCTTTTATACAGACTGCTAAGTGCGGAGACGGGAATCGAACCCGTGACCTCAAGGTTATGAGCCTCGTGAGCTACCAAACTGCTCTACTCCGCTCTGGAGTACCAGAAACTGGTGGACAAAAAAGGCTTGAATACAAGCCTCTAACATGTCTAGACAAATAGAATACTCCTTTTATACAGAATGGAGCGGGTAGCGGGAATCGAACCCGCATCGTTAGCTTGGAAGGCTAGGGGTTATAGTCGACGTTGGTTGATTATTTTTAACGTCTCTAATTCAAAACCGAACATGAAATTTTGATTTCATTCGGCTCCTTTATGGATATTCTCACCACTTAACATCTATGTCAGCTTTTCTATTTGAATGGAACCAAAGCTCTCCGCTTTCTAGATGATCCTTATAGAGTAGGAGATAGAAATTCTATCTAAATTCATCTAATCTACTTACTTCGTTCCCTAATTTCATTCAAGAGATCCTGAGGAAAAGAATTGGGTTTCCACCGAGCTGAAACAATATGCGGATGGTTCTAGTAAACCAAAACTATCGTTTTTTAGCTATTTGGCTTCCTTATTCCTTATTTTAAGAAGATTTAGTTACGATTGGAAATCAACTTTTTTGTATCTTCATCCATAGATCCTTTACTCATATTTTCAAAATTGGAATACTTAATCCAATGCAAAATTATGCTTCGCGACTCTGTACTCATAATCCTATTTTTATTTTGGATGCAATTTAAATTAGTCTTTGGATACAAATCGCCAGAATGTATATTCTTCCTCAATATGCTATTGAGAGGAAAAGGATTTAATCCTTTATAAGAACTAAAGTTTTCATCGGAATATAAAAATAAAAAACTTAAGGATGCCTTAAGTATATCATTTCAAATTCAGTTATTAATAGAACGAATCACACTTTTACCACTAAACTATACCCGCTACATTGTAGATTATGGTATAAATGGTACCCTTTGTCAAGGATAGCCATTTGACAAGAAGGCTAATTCCCCCTTATTGAATCAGATGGAGAAGGTTCATGACACTGAGCCGTTGGTACTTCTACTTCGATCGCTCGCCTTTACTTTAGGATTTAGATAGCCCCTCTGGTCTGTAAAAAAAATCTTTTCTTACCATGCTAATAGCGCCTGAACCAAATGTATTTATTTTGATTAGGATCCTATTCTACGGTTACGACTACAATAATAATTATTTACTTTGCAAGGACGTAAGTGTGTCAGACTGCTAAATTGTTTTATTATTCCTACAATATAAACTAGGGGATATAGGGGGTAACACTGTCCCTATAAATTCCTTTTTTCCTTTTCTTTTTTGTCCAGAATTGAACAAAAAAGAAATTATGGAAGATGTTTTCTTCCCCCATTAAGTCCGAGCCATAGAGTAAGAGTGAGATGAGTTTTCCAAATTCATCATAGACTTTCCCTATGGCTTGATAGAAGTAAGCAGCAAAGAGTCGTAACTTAAAGAAAAAAACGGACAGGGCCGACAGATTTACCTGATGTAAAGAAGATCCTAAAAGTCTCTGATTAGTCGACTCTCTCCATTTAACACTTTCCTCTCTCTCCTTTTTTCCACTGACTCAATTCTAGTTTATTAGATTCTTGTTTAAAAGAATGCAAAAAGTTCAATAGAACTAAGAACACATAAAAAATAGCATAGAGGATCAAGGCCATTACCAAAAGTTCCTCCCAAGGATCCTATATCCTATTGGGTATCTGTTCCCCGCCTTTTCCCGCTAGGATCGGAAATCTTATATTTTCCATATCCATATACCGTTGAATCCTTGGGGTTCCAGAATCCGCCTATTTTACTAGTCTTCGGAAACGGAAAACCCTGAACCAAGAAGAGTTGGATATGTTATGTAGGGTATGTTTTTTTTTATTAATTTTATTTTGAGCTCTCAAGATATCGATATATACATATACAATCTCTACATAATGTCTCTCTCTCTATCTCTATATATTATATATATAATATGTACATTATGCAGTAGACCCATAATGGGAAATCCAAGTGGCTAATTTTTGAATTAAATAAAAAGCCCTTTTAACTCAGTGGTAGAGTAATGCCATGGTAAGGCATAAGTCATCGGTTCAAATCCGATAAAGGGCTTTTTAAATTAGTGGTAGAGTAATCTCGTGCTAAGACGTAAGTCGTTGGTTCGAATCTGATAGAGTACTTTTCTACTAAATTGATTCACTTTTTTTCTTTGTTTTTGAAACTTTCTCTATATTTTTAGAGAATTTTATGACTTAGTGCGGGATGGATGCATTTTTGGTATGAACACTAAATGAAGCACGGAGAATTAATCTATAACGATCAACTAAAAAAAATCCTAGATGAAAACATAACAGAAAAGTTGGAAAAACTCTTTGCTTTGGATCTATTTATACTTTTCGAGTATATTGACAATTCCAAAAAACTGCTCATACTATGATTATAGTATAATCACGAGCGGTTGTATATGGCCCTATCGTCTAGTGATGCCCCTATCGTCTAGTGGTTCAGGACATCTCTCTTTCAAGGAGGCAGCGGGGATTCGACTTCCCCTGGGGGTAGGGAGTATTATGAAAGGAGGTTAATCATAGATTAGCAAAAACCCTAGAATAAATTCTTCCTGGGTCGATGCCCGAGTGGTTAATGGGGACGGACTGTAAATTCGTTGACAATGTCTACGCTGGTTCAAATCCAGCTCGGCCCAAACCAAAAATCTAGGGCTTCGTGAGTATGAACTAAATCCTTTTGTTTTTCTTCCATAAAATAAAATGTCTGATCTATAGAAATAAAAGATAAAGAAAAAAGGGAAATTTTTTTTTCTAATCCATATCTCTCTCATTCCTTTCTTACAAACAAAAGAGTTTTTCTTATTGAAGGCTGGATTATTATCCATTTTTAGTGATAAAAAATCACGACATACTAGTTATGTCACTCTCACTATACCCACGTATAATATAATATGTGGGTATGTAGTATATGATTCGTCTATTTCTTAGAGTACGAAAGACGAATCGAATCTTCTTATGGTTCTATTTAAGAATGGGTATGCCATACACCCCGCGGGGATTGTAGTTCAATTGGTCAGAGCACCGCCCTGTCAAGGCGGAAGCTGCGGGTTCGAGCCCCGTCAGTCCCGAACTAGGGTTCAATGAATGGAGAAATTGATATTTCCTTTTTCCATGAAAAAAAGGGGCAGGGAGCAAGATCAAATACCCACAGGGCACCCTTACTTCACTTTTTTATTTTGCATCTCTCATTAAAGAGGGAGGGAGGGCATATAGGAATTTTTTTTTCACTACTCCCAATCGATAAAGAAAGACACACATACGATATGTGGATTAGTAGAATTTAGGATATTATATTACTCTATCTTTCTTTATGATGATACCATCCTCATCTTAATTTCCTATTCCACTCTTATGGAATAGAGTACCGGTATTTTACCGGAATCCATACATAAATCGTATTCCCTTTTTATTTCAGACCTCTTTTCCCCATCTCACTTCTACTGCTTATTTGGATGTCTATGTGACCCATAGAAAGTGAAAGTTGGTCATATAATACATACATAATTGTATGTATAACTATAAGAAAAAGGAAGGGAAATTGTATAAGATTAAGAAAGTATAAGATTAAGAAAGCTCGTGGGTTAGAGATATAGAAAAGAAAAAGTAGAAAAGGATTAAAAAAGAGGGAATTCCTAATCCAATCAAAAAACCCATTTTGGTCTTAGTGTGGATAGAGGATCTTCCTATGTTATACTATATAACTCTCATCCGTGAAATATAACTCTCATCCATGAATTGATTTGATAGATCCGATATTCATAATATTGAATTGATTCAGTATTATCAGAATGCAAGCCCTACCCTTGAATTTACAAGATACCCCTTTTTCCTCTCCATGGGATTACATCCCGAGTTATTGTGAAAATAAAAAATAAAGAGGTTATGGAAGTCAATATTCTCGCATTTATTGCTACTGCACTGTTCATTCTAGTTCCTACTTCTTTTTTACTTATTATTTATGTAAAAACAGTCAGCCAAAATAATTAATTGGAATTCCAATTAATCATTGAAGAAATTAAAAAGGGATTAAATAAAAAAAATCCAAGTCTTAAATGAAAGGATCTGGTTGGAATCTTAAAGTGTGGTAGAAAGAACTACATATAGTTTTTTCTACGACACTTTAGATTCTTTCTATTATATTATCTTTGAATCTACATAGAATAGATTAGTAGATTGAAATAGTTAAGTAGTCTAATTCAATTTCTTTTTTCATTGCATCCACTTAATTTCAATCAGGTCAAAATAAAAAAATCTAAGACAATTCTTGACCAAAGAATCCATGGAAGGAAAGAAAAATAATATGAAGAATAGACTATAGTAAAAAGTAAAAGGAAATGGAAAATGTGTGATATGCCGTGAATAGTTCCGTGGAAGAAAGTCTAATTTTCTTATGTATAGAACTTTTTTTAACCATTCGTCATTTCTAGTAGAAATTCTGAATTGGTATAATGGCTCTTTCTTACATTACAACTTACAATACAAGAGTTTCTTACAGGAGTGAAACAAAACTAAAGAAAAAGATTAAAGAATAACGTTTGACAAAATGATTAATGCAAAATGATCCATTAAAGAAAAGAATTGATACAACAATTTGATTACTTAATCAATTAGTAGTATCCCTAGAGTCCACTCCTTCCCCATACTACTAGTGAAAGAGAAAATGTAAAGACTACCATTAAAGCAGCCCAAGCGAGACTTACTATATCCATCTAAATTATGTCTCCTATTTCTATGAAGGGATTATTCTACTATTGATCAATAATCATAGTGGAATCAAGGGTACAGA